>NW_024544626.1:0-153124 GCF_018167655.1 Microtus oregoni | reverse complement strand
GGTGCTGGGTGCTCAGTGCTCAGTGTGCTCAGTGCTCAGTGCTCGGGGTGCTGGGTGCTCAGTGCTAGGGGCGCTGGGTGCTCAGTGCTCGGGGTGCTGGGTGCTAAGTACTCAGGGTGCTGTGTGCTCAGTGCTCAGTACTCAGCGTGCTGGGTGCTCAGTGCTCAGAGTGTTGGGTGCTCAGTACTCAGGGTGCTGGGTGCTCAGTGCTCAGTGCTCAGGGTGCTCAGTGCTCAGGGTGCTCAGTGCTCAGGGTGCTGGGTGCTCAGGGTGCTGGGTGCTCAGTGCTCGGGGTGCTGGGTGCTCAGTGCTCGTTGTGCTCGGTGCTCAGTACTCAAGGTGCTGGGTGCTCAGTGCTCAGGGTGCTGGGTGCTCAGTCCTCGGGTTGCTCCGTGCTCAGTGATCAGGGTGCTGGGTGCTCAGTACTCAGGGTGCTCGGTGCTCAGTACTCAGGGTTTTCAGTGCTCAGTACTCAGGGTGCTGGGTGCTCAGTGCTCAGGGTGCTGGGTGCTCAGTACTCAGGGTGCTCAGTGCTCAGTACTCGGGGTGCTTGGTGCTCAGTACTCAGGGTGCTCAGTGCTCAGTACTCGGGGTGCTTGGTTCTCAGTGCTCAGGGTGCTCAGTCCTCAGTGCTCGGGGTGCTGGGTGCTCAGTGCTCGGGGCGCTGGGTGCTCAGTGCTCGGGGTGCTGGGTGCTCAGTACTCGGGGTGCTGGGTGCTCAGTGCTCAGGGTGCTCATTGCTCAGTACTCAGTGCTCAGGGTGCTCAGTGCTCAGTGCTCAGGGTGCTGGGTGTTCAGTACTCAGGGTGCTGGGTGCTCAGTACTCAGGGTGCTGGGTGCTCAGTGCTCAGGGTGCTGGGAGCTCAGTAGTCTGGGTGTTGGGTGCTCAGTACTCAGGGTGCTGGGTGCTCAGTGCTCAGGGTGCTGGGTGCTCAGTGCTCAGGGTTCTGGGTGCTCAGTGCTCAGGGTGCTGGGTGCTCAGTACTCAGGGTGCTGGGTGATTAGTGCTCGAGGTTCTCGGTGCTCACTACTCAAGGTGCTGGGTGCTCAGTGCTCAGGGTGCTGGGTGCTCAGTACTCGGGGTGCTCCGTGCTCATGGTGCTGGGTGCTCAGTGCTCAGGGTGCTGGGTGCTCAGTGCTCGGGGTGCTGGGTGCTGAGTGCTCAGGGTGCTGGGTGCTCAGTGCTCGGGGTGCTCGGTGCTCAGTGCTCAGGGTGCTGGGTGCTCAGTACTCAGGGTGCTGGGTGCTTAGTACTCAGGGTGCTCAGTGCTCAGTACACAGGGTGCTGGGTGCTCAGTGCTCGGGGTGCTGGGTGCTCAGTGCTCAGTACTCAGGGTGCTGGGTGCTCAGTGCTCAGGGTGCTGGGTGCTCAGTACTCAGCGTGCTGGGTGCTCAGTACTCAGGGTGCTTGGTGCTCAGTGCTCAGGGTGCTGGGTGCTCAGTGCACAGGGTGCTGTGTGCTCAGTGATCGGGGTGCTGGGTGCTCAGTACTCAGGGTGCTCAGTGCTCGGTTAGCTCGGTGCTCAGTACTCAGGGTGCTGGGTGCTCAGTACTCAGTGCTCGGGGTCCTGGGTGCTCCGTGCTCGGGGTGCTGGGTGCTCAGTGCTCTGGGTGCTGGGTGCTCAGTACTCAGGGTGCTGGGTGCTCAGTACTCAGGGTGCTGGGTGTTCAGTGCTCAGGGTGCTGTGTGCTCAGTACTCAGGGTGCTGGGTGCTCAGTACTCAGGGTGCTCGGTGCTCAGTACTCAGGGTGCTGGGTCCTCAGTGCTCAGGGTGCTGGGTACTCAGTACTCAGGGTGCTGGGTGCTCAGTACTCAGGGTGCTGGGTGCTCAGTGCTCAGGGTGCTGGGTGCTCAGTGCTCAGGGTGCTGGGTGCTCAGTACTCAGGGTGCTGGGTGCTCAGTACTCTGGGTGTTGAGTGCTCAGTACTCAGGGTGCTGGGTGCTCAGTGCTCGGGGTGCTCGGTGCTCAGTACTCAAGGTGCTGGGTGCTCAGTGCTCAGGGTGCGGGGTGCTCAGTCCTCGGGGTGCTCCGTGCTCAGTGCTCAGGGGGCTGGGTGCTCAGTACTCAGTGTGTTCGGTGCTCAGTACTCAGGGTTCTCAGTGCTCAGGGTGTTGGGTGCTCAGTACTCAGGGTGCTCAGTGCTCAGTACTCGGGGTGCTGGGTGCTCAGTACTCAGGGCGCTCAGTGCTCAGTACTCGGGGTGCTGGGTGCTCAGTGCTCAGTGTGCTCAGTGCTCAGTGCTCGGGGTGCTGGGTGCTCAGTGCTCGGGGCGCTGGGTGCTCAGTGCTCGGGGTGCTGGGTGCTCAGTACTCAGGGTGCTGTGTGCTCAGTGCTCAGTACTCAGCGTGCTGGGTGCTCAGTGCTCAGAGTGTTGGGTGCTCAGTACTCAGGGTGCTGGGTGCTCAGTGCTCAGTGCTCAGGGTGCTCAGTGCTCAGGGTGCTCAGTGCTCAGGGTGCTGGGTGCTCAGGGTGCTGGGTGCTCAGTGCTCGGGGTGCTGGGTGCTCAGTGCTCAGTGCTCAGGGTGCTGGGTGCTCAGTGCTGAGTGCTCAAGGTGCTGGGTGTTCAGTACTCAGGGTGCTCGGTGCTCAGTGCTCAGGGTGCTGGGTGCTCAGTACTCAGGGTGCTGGGTGCTCAGTGCTCGGGGTGCTGGGTGCTCAGTGCTCAGGGTGATCAGTGCTCAGTACTCAGGGTGCTGGGTTCTCAGTGCTCTGGGTGCTGGGTGCTCAGTCCTCAGAGTGCTCAGTACTCAGGATGCTCTGTGCTCAGTGCTCAGTACTCAGGGTGCTCAGTACTCAGGGTGCTGGGTGCTCAGTGCTCGGGGTGCTGGGTGCTCAGTACTCAGGGTGCTGGGTGCTCAGTACTCGGGGTGCTGGGTGCTCAGTACTCAGGGTGCTGGGTGCTCAGTGCTCGGGGTGCTGGGTGCTCACTGCTCAGAGTGATCTGTGCTCAGTGCTCAGAGTGCTGGGTGCTCAGTCCTCCGGGTGCTCAGTGCTCAGGGTGCTGGGTGCTCATTGCTCGGTGTGCTCGGTGCTCAGTACTCAGGCTGCTGAGTGCTCAGTACTCAGGGTGCTGGGTGCTCAGTACTCAGGTTGCTGGTTGCTCAGTACTCAGGGTGCTGGGTGCTCAGTGCTCAGGGTGCTGGATGCTCAGTGCTCGGGGTGCTGGGTGCTCAGGGCTGTGGTGCTGGGTGCTCAGTGCTCAGTGCTCAGGGTGCTGGGTGCTCAGTGCTCAGTGCTCAGGGTGCTGGTTGCTCAGTACTCAGGGTGCTGGGTGCTCAGTACTCAGGGTGCTGGGTGCTCAGTGCTCAGGGTGCTCTGTGCTCAGTACTCAGGGTGCTGGTTGCTGAGTGCTTGGGGTGCTGCGTGCTCAGTGCTCAGGGAGCTGGGTGCTCAGTGCTCAGGGTGCTGGGTGCTCAGTACTCAGGGTGCTGGGTGCTCAGTGCTCGTTGTGCTCGGTGCTCAGTCCTCAAGGTGCTGGGTGCTCAGTGCTCAGGGTGCTGGGTGCTCAGTCCTCGGGGTGCTCCGTGCTCAGTGATCAGGGTGCTGGGTGCTCAGTACTCAGGGTGCTCGGTGCTCAGTACTCAGGGTTTTCAGTGCTCAGTACTCAGGGTGCTGGGTGCTCAGTGCTCAGGGTGCTGGGTGCTCAGTACTCAGGGTGCTCAGTGCTCAGTACTCGGGGTGCTTGGTGCTCAGTACTCAACGTGCTCAGTGCTCAGTACTCGGGGTGCTTGGTGCTCAGTGCTCAGGGTGCTCAGTGCTCAGTGCTCGGGGTGCTGGGTGCTCAGTGCTCGGGGCGCTGGGTGCTCAGTGCTCGGGGTGCTGGGTGCTCAGTACTCGGGGTGCTGGGTGCTCAGTGCTCTGGGTGCTCAGTGCTCAGTACTCAGTGCTCAGGGTGCTCAGTGCTCAGTGCTCAGGGTGCTGGGTGTTCAGTACTCAGGGTGCTGGGTGCTCAGTACTCAGGGTGCTGGGTGATCAGTGCTCAGGTTGCTGGGAGCTCAGTAGTCTGGGTGTTGGGTGCTCAGTACTCAGGGTGCTGGGTGCTCCGTGCTCAGGGTGCTGGGTGCTCAGTGCTCAGGGTTCTGGGTGCTCAGTGCTCAGGGTGCTGGGTGCTCAGTACTCAGGGTGCTGGGTGCTTAGTGCTCGAGGTGCTCGGTGCTCAGTACTCAAGGTGCTGGGTGCTCAGTGCTCAGGGTGCTGGGTGCTCAGTACTCGGGGTGCTCCGTGCTCATGGTGCTGGGTGCTCAGTGCTCAGGGTGCTGGGTGCTCAGTGCTCGGGGTGCTGGGTGCTGAGTTCTCAGGGTGCTGGGTGCTCAGTGCTCGGGGTGCTCGGTGCTCAGTGCTCAGGGTGCTGGGTGCTCAGTACTCAGGGTGCTGGGTGCTTAGTACTCAGGGTGCTCAGTGCTCAGTACACAGGGTGCTGGGTGCTCAGTGCTCGGGGTGCTGGGTGCTCAGTGCTCAGTACTCAGGGTGCTGGGTGCTCAGTGCTAGGGGTGCTGGGTGCTCAGTGCTCAGTACTCAGGGTGCTGGGTGCTCAGTGCTCAGGGTGCTCAGTGCTCGGTTAGCTCGGTGCTCAGTACTCAGGGTGCTGGGTGCTCAGTACTCAGTGCTCGGGGTCCTGGGTGCTCCGTGCTCGGGGTGCTGGGTGCTCACTGCTCTGTGTGCTGGGTGCTCAGTACTCACGGTGCTGGGTGCTCAGTACTCAGGGTGCTGGGTGCTCAGTGCTCAGGGTGCTGTGTGCTCAGTACTCAGGGTGCTGGGTGCTCAGTACTCAGGGTGCTCGGTCCTCAGTACTCAGGGTGCTGGGTCCTCAGTGCTCAGGGTGCTGGGTACTCAGTACTCAGGGTGCTGGGTGCTCAGTACTCAGGGTGCTTGGTGCTCAGTGCTCAGGGTGCTGGTTGCTCAGTGCTCAGGGTGCTGGGTGCTCAGTACTCAGGGTGCTGGGTGCTCAGTGCTCAGTGTGATCGGTGCTCAGTACTCAGGGTGCTCAGTACTCAGGGTGCTGGGTGCTCAGTGCTCAGGGTGCTGGGTGCTCAGTACTCAGGGTGCTGGGTGCTCAGTGCTCGGGGTGCTGGGTGCTCAGTGCTCAGGGTGATCGGTGCTCAGTACTCAGGGTGCTGGGTGCTCAGTTCTCAGGGAGCTGGGTGCTCAGTCCTCAGGGTGCTCAGTGCTCAGGGTGCTGGGTGCTCAGTACTCATGGTGCTGGGTGCTCAGTACTCAGGGGGCTGGGTGCTCAGTGCTCAGTGTGCTGGGTGCTCAGTGCTCAGGGCACTGGGTGCTCAGTGCTTGGGGTGCTGGGTGCTCAGTGCTCGGGGTGCTGGGTGGTCAGTGCTCAGTGCTCAAGGTGCTGGGTGCTCAGTGCTCAGTGCTCAGGGTGCTGGGTGCTCAGTACTCAGGGTGCTGGGTGCTCAGTACTCAGGGTGCTGGGTGCTCAGTTCTCAGGGTGCTGGGTGATCAGTACTCTGGGTGTTGGGTGCGCAGTACTCAGGGTGCTCAGTGCTCAGTACTCGGGGTGCTGGGTGCTCAGTGCTCAGTGTCCACAGTGCTCAGTGCTCAGGGTGCTGCTTGCTCAGTGCTCGGGGCGCTGGGTGCTCAGTGCTCGGGGTGCTGGGTGCTCAGTACTCAGGGTGCTGTGTGCTCAGTGCTCAGTACTCAGCGTGCTGGGTGCTCAGTGCTCAGAGTGTTGGGTGCTCAGTACTCAGGGTGCTGGGTGCTCAGTGCTCAGTGCTCAGGGTGCTCAGTGCTCAGGGTGCTCAGTGCTCAGGGTGCTGGGTGCTCAGGGTGCTGGGTGCTCAGTGCTCGGGGTGCTGGGTGCTCAGTTCTCAGTGCTCATGGTGCTGGGTGCTCAGTGCTCAGTGCTCAGGGTGCTGGGTGTTCAGTACTCAGGGTGCTGGGTGCTCAGGGTGCTGGGTGCTCAGTGCTCGGGGTGCTGGGTGCTCAGTTCTCAGTGCTCATGGTGCTGGGTGCTCAGTGCTCAGTGCTCAGGGTGCTAGGTGCTCAGTACTCAGGGTGCTGGGTGCTCAGTGCTAGGGGTGCTGGGTGCTCAGTACTCAGGGTGCTGGGTGCTCAGTACTCAGGGTGCTGGGTGCTCAGTGCTCAGGGTGCTGGGTGCTCAGTACTCAGGGTGCTCGGTGCTCAGTACTCAGGGTGCTCGGTGCTCAGTACTCAGGGTGCTGGGTGCTCAGTACTCAGGGTGCTGGGTGCTCAGTACTCAGGGTGCTGGGTGCTCAGTGCTCAGGGTGCTGGGTGCTCAGTGCTCTGGGTGCTGGGTGCTCAGTGCTCAGGGTGCTGGGTGCTCAGTGCTCAGGGTGCTGGGTGCTCAGTGATCGGGGTGATGGGTGCTGAGTGCTCAGGGTGCTGAGTGCTCAGTGCTCGGGGTGCTGGGTGCTCAGTGCTCAGGGTCCTGGGTGCTCAGTACTCAGGTTGCTAGGTGCTTAGTAATCAGGGTGCTCAGTGCTCAGTACACAGGGTGCTGGGTGCTCAGTGCTCGGGGTGCTGGGTGCTCAGTGCTCAGTACTCAGGGTGCTGGGTGCTCAGTGCTCAGGGTGCTGAGTGCTCAGTACTCAGCGTGCTGGGTGCTCAGTACTCAGGGTGCTGGGTGTTCAGTGCTCAGGGTGCTGGGTGCTCAGTGCTCAGGGTGCTGGGTGCTCAGTTCTCGGGGAGCTCGGTGCTCAGTACTCAGGGTGCTGGGTGCTCAGTACTCAGTGCTCGGGGTACTGGGTGCTCCGTGCTCGGGGTGATCTGTTCTCAGTACTCAGGGTGCTGGGTGCTCAGTGCTCGGGGTGCTGGGTGCTCAGTACTCGGGGTGCTCAGTACTCAGGGTACTGGGTGCTCAGTACTCAGGGTGCTGGGTGCTCAGAGCTCGGGGTGCTCGGTGCTCAGTACTCGGGGTGCTGGGTGCTCAGTGCTCAGGGTGCTGGGTGCTCAGTGCTCGGGGTGCTGGGTGCTCAGTGCTGAGGGTGCTGGCTGCTCAGTGATCAGGGTGCTGGGTGCTCAGTACTCAGGGTGCTAGGTGCTCAGTACTCAGGGTGCTCAGTGCTTAGTACTCAGCGTGCTGGGTGCTGAGTGCTCAGGGTCCTCGGTGCTCAGTACTCAGGGTGTTCAGTGCTCAGGACTCAGCGTGCTTTGTGCTCAGTGCTCAGGGTGCTGGGTGCTCAGTACTCAGGGTGCTGGGTGCTCAGTGCTCGGGGTGCTCGGTGATCAGTACTCAGGGTGCTGGGTGCTCAGTGCTCAGGGTGCTGGGTGCTCAGTGCTCGGGGTGCTGGGTGCTCAGTGCTCAGTACTCAGGGTGCTGGGTGCTCAGTGCTCAGGGTGCTGAGTGCTCAGTACTCAGCGTGCTGGGTGCTCAGTACTCAGGGTGCTGGGTGTTCAGTGCTCAGGGTGCTGGGTGCTCAGTGCTCAGGGTGCTGGGTGCTCAGTGCTCGGGGAGCTCGGTGCTCAGTACTCAGGGTGCTGGGTGCTCAGTACTCAGTGCTCGGGGTACTGGGTGCTCCGTGCTCGGGGTGATCTGTTCTCAGTACTCAGGGTGCTGGGTGCTCAGTGCTCGGGGTGCTGGGTGCTCAGTACTCGGGGTGCTCAGTACTCAGGGTACTGGGTGCTCAGTACTCAGGGTGCTGGGTGCTCAGTACTCAGTGCTCGGGGTCCTGGGTGCTCCGTGCTCGGGGTGCTGGGTGCTCACTGCTCTGGGTGCTGGGTGCTCAGTACTCACGGTGCTGGGTGCTCAGTACTCAGGGTGCTGGGTGCTCAGTGCTCAGGGTGCTGTGTGCTCAGTACTCAGGGTGCTGGGTGCTCAGTACTCAGGGTGCTCGGTCCTCAGTACTCAGGGTGCTGGGTCCTCAGTGCTCAGGGTGCTGGGTACTCAGTACTCAGGGTGCTGGGTGCTCAGTACTCAGGGTGCTTGGTGCTCAGTGCTCAGGGTGCTGGTTGCTCAGTGCTCAGGGTGCTGGGTGCTCAGTACTCAGGGTGCTGGGTGCTCAGTGCTCAGTGTGATCGGTGCTCAGTACTCAGGGTGCTCAGTACTCAGGGTGCTGGGTGCTCAGTGCTCAGGGTGCTGGGTGCTCAGTACTCAGGGTGCTGGGTGCTCAGTGCTCGGGGTGCTGGGTGCTCAGTGCTCAGGGTGATCGGTGCTCAGTACTCAGGGTGCTGGGTGCTCAGTTCTCAGGGAGCTGGGTGCTCAGTCCTCAGGGTGCTCAGTGCTCAGGGTGCTGGGTGCTCAGTACTCATGGTGCTGGGTGCTCAGTACTCAGGGGGCTGGGTGCTCAGTGCTCAGTGTGCTGGGTGCTCAGTGCTCAGGGCACTGGGTGCTCAGTGCTTGGGGTGCTGGGTGCTCAGTGCTCGGGGTGCTGGGTGGTCAGTGCTCAGTGCTCAAGGTGCTGGGTGCTCAGTGCTCAGTGCTCAGGGTGCTGGGTGCTCAGTACTCAGGGTGCTGGGTGCTCAGTACTCAGGGTGCTGGGTGCTCAGTTCTCAGGGTGCTGGGTGATCAGTACTCTGGGTGTTGGGTGCGCAGTACTCAGGGTGCTCAGTGCTCAGTACTCGGGGTGCTGGGTGCTCAGTGCTCAGTGTCCACAGTGCTCAGTGCTCAGGGTGCTGGGTGCTCAGTGCTCGGGGCGCTGGGTGCTCAGTGCTCGGGGTGCTGGGTGCTCAGTACTCAGGGTGCTGTGTGCTCAGTGCTCAGTACTCAGCGTGCTGGGTGCTCAGTGCTCAGAGTGTTGGGTGCTCAGTACTCAGGGTGCTGGGTGCTCAGTGCTCAGTGCTCAGGGTGCTCAGTGCTCAGGGTGCTCAGTGCTCAGGGTGCTGGGTGCTCAGGGTGCTGGGTGCTCAGTGCTCGGGTTGCTGGGTGCTCAGTTCTCAGTGCTCATGGTGCTGGGTGCTCAGTGCTCAGTGCTCAGGGTGCTGGGTGTTCAGTACTCAGGGTGCTCGGTGCTCAGTGCTCAGGGTGCTAGGTGCTCAGTACTCAGGGTGCTGGGTGCTCAGTGCTAGGGGTGCTGGGTGCTCAGTACTCAGGGTGCTGGGTGCTCAGTACTCAGGGTGCTGGGTGCTCAGTGCTCAGGGTGCTGGGTGCTCAGTACTCAGGGTGCTCGGTGCTCAGTACTCAGGGTGCTCGGTGCTCAGTACTCAGGGTGCTGGGTGCTCAGTACTCAGGGTGCTGGGTGCTCAGTACTCAGGGTGCTGGGTGCTCAGTGCTCAGGGTGCTGGGTGCTCAGTGCTCTGGGTGCTGGGTGCTCAGTGCTCAGGGTGCTGGGTGCTCAGTGCTCAGGGTGCTGGGTGCTCAGTGATCGGGGTGATGGGTGCTGAGTGCTCAGGGTGCTGAGTGCTCAGTGCTCGGGGTGCTGGGTGCTCAGTGCTCAGGGTCCTGGGTGCTCAGTACTCAGGGTGCTAGGTGCTTAGTAATCAGGGTGCTCAGTGCTCAGTACACAGGGTGCTGGGTGCTCAGTGCTCGGGGTGCTGGGTGCTCAGTGCTCAGTACTCAGGGTGCTGGGTGCTCAGTGCTCAGGGTGCTGAGTGCTCAGTACTCAGCGTGCTGGGTGCTCAGTACTCAGGGTGCTGGGTGTTCAGTGCTCAGGGTGCTGAGTGCTCAGTGCTCAGGGTGCTGGGTGCTCAGTGCTCGGGGAGCTCGGTGCTCAGTACTCAGGGTGCTGGGTGCTCAGTACTCAGTGCTCGGGGTACTGGGTGCTCCGTGCTCGGGGTGATCTGTTCTCAGTACTCAGGGTGCTGGGTGCTCAGTGCTCGGGGTGCTGGGTGCTCAGTACTCGGGGTGCTCAGTACTCAGGGTACTGGGTGCTCAGTACTCAGGGTGCTGGGTGCTCAGAGCTCGGGGTGCTCGGTGCTCAGTACTCGGGGTGCTGGGTGCTCAGTGCTCAGGGTGCTGGGTGCTCAGTGCTCGGGGTGCTGGGTGCTCAGTGCTGAGGGTGCTGGCTGCTCAGTGATCAGGGTGCTGGGTGCTCAGTACTCAGGGTGCTAGGTGCTCAGTACTCAGGGTGCTCAGTGCTTAGTACTCAGCGTGCTGGGTGCTGAGTGCTCAGGGTCCTCGGTGCTCAGTACTCAGGGTGTTCAGTGCTCAGGACTCAGCGTGCTTTGTGCTCAGTGCTCAGGGTGCTGGGTGCTCAGTACTCAGGGTGCTGGGTGCTCAGTGCTCGGGGTGCTCGGTGATCAGTACTCAGGGTGCTGGGTGCTCAGTGCTCAGGGTGCTGAGTACTCAGTACTCAGGGTGCTGGGTGCTCAGTGCTCAGGGTGCTGGGTGCTCAGTGCTCAGGGTGCTGGGTGCTCAGTGCTCGGGGTGCTGGGTGCTCAGTGCTCGGGGTGCTGGGTGCTCAGTGCTCAGGGTGCTGGGTGCTCAGTACTCAGGGTGCTGGGTGCTCAGTGCTCAGTGCTCAGGGTGCTCAGTGCTCAGGGTGCTCAGTGCTCAGGGTGCTGGGTGCTCAGGGTGCTGGGTGCTCAGTTCTCAGTGCTCAGGGTGCTGGGTGCTCAGTGCTCAGTGCTCAGGGTGCTGGGTGTTCAGTACTCAGGGTGCTCGGTGCTCAGTGCTCAGGGTGCTAGGTGCTCAGTACTCAGGGTGCTCGGTGCTCAGTGCTAGGGGTGCTGGGTGCTCAGTACTCAGGGTGCTGGGTGCTCAGTACTCAGGGTGCTGGGTGCTCAGTGCTCAGGGTGCTGGGTGCTCAGTACTCAGGGTGCTCGGTGCTCAGTACTCAGGGTGCTCGGTGCTCAGTACTCAGGGTGCTGGGTGCTCAGTACTCAGGGTGCTGGGTGCTCAGAACTCAGGGTGCTGGGTGCTCAGTGCTCAGGGTGCTGGGTGCTCAGTGCTCTGGGTGCTGGGTGCTCAGTGCTCAGGGTGCTGGGTGCTCAGTGCTCAGGGTGCTGGGTGCTCAGTGATCGGGGTGATGGGTGCTGAGTGCTCAGGGTGCTGAGTGCTCAGTGCTCGGGGTGCTCGGTGCTCAGTGCTCAGGGTCCTGGGTGCTCAGTACTCAGGGTGCTAGGTGCTTAGTAATCAGGGTGCTCAGTGCTCAGTACACAGGGTGCTGGGTGCTCAGTGCTCGGGGTGCTGGGTGCTCAGTGCTCAGTACTCAGGGTGCTGGGTGCTCAGTGCTCAGGGTGCTGAGTGCTCAGTACTCACCGTGCTGGGTGCTCAGTACTCAGGGTGCTGGGTGTTCAGTGCTCAGGGTGCTGGGTGCTCAGTGCTCAGGCTGCTGGGTGCTCAGTGCTCGGGGAGCTCGGTGCTCAGTACTCAGGGTGCTGGGTGCTCAGTACTCAGTGCTCGGGGTACTGGGTGCTCCGTGCTCGGGGTGATCTGTTCTCAGTACTCAGGGTGCTGGGTGCTCAGTGCTCGGGGTGCTGGGTGCTCAGTACTCGGGGTGCTCAGTACTCAGGGTACTGGGTGCTCAGTACTCAGGGTGCTGGGTGCTCAGAGATCGGGGTGCTCGGTGCTCAGTACTCGGGGTGCTGGGTGCTCAGTGCTCAGGGTGCTGGGTGCTCAGTGCTCGGGGTGCTGGGTGCTCAGTGCTGAGGGTGCTGGCTGCTCAGTGCTCAGGGTGCTGGGTGCTCAGTACTCAGGGTGCTAGGTGCTCAGTACTCAGGGTGCTCAGTGCTTAGTACTCAGCGTGCTGGGTGCTGAGTGCTCAGGGTCCTCGGTGCTAAGTACTCAGGGTGTTCAGTGCTCAGTACTCAGCGTGCTTTGTGCTCAGTGCTCAGGGTGCTGGGTGCTCAGTACTCAGGGTGCTGGGTGCTCAGTGCTCGGGGTGCTCGGTGATCAGTACTCAGGGTGCTGGGTGCTCAGTGCTCAGGGTGCTGAGTACTCAGTACTCAGGGTGCTGGGTGCTCAGTGCTCAGGGTGCTCGGTGCTCAGTGCTCAGGGTGCTGGGTGCTCAGTGCTCGGGGTGCTGGGTGCTCAGTGCTCGGGGTGCTGGGTGCTCAGTGCTCAGGGTGCTGGGTGCTCAGTACTCAGGGTGCTGGGTGCTCATTACTCAGGGTGCTGGGTGCTCAGTGCTCAGGGTGCTGGGTGCTCAGTCCTCAGGGTGCTGGGTGCTCACTACTCAGGGTGTTCGGTGCTTAGTACTCAGGGTGCTCAGTGCTCAGTACTCAGGGTGCTGGTTGCTCAGTGCTCGGGTGCTCGGTGCTCAGTACTCAGGGTGCTGGGTGCTCAGTACTCAGGGTGCTGGGTGCTCCGTACTCAGGGTGCTGGGTGCTCAGTACTCAGGGTGCTGGGTGCTCAGTACTCAGGGTGCTGGGTGCTCAGTGCTCAGGGTGCTGGGTGCTCAGTGCTCAGGGTGCTGGGTGCTCAGTACTCAGGGTGCTCGGTGCTCAGTACTCAGCGTGCTGGGTGCTCAGTGCTCAGGGTGCTTTGTACTCAGTACTCAGGGTTCTTTGTGCTCAGTACTCAGGGTGCTGGGTGCTCAGTGCTCAGGGTGCTGGGTGCTCAGTGCTCAGGGTGCTGTGTGCTCAGTACTCAGGGTGCTGGGTGCTCAGTGCTCAGGGTGATCAGTGCTCAGTACTCAGGGTGCTCAGTACTCAGGGTGCTGTGTGCTCAGTGCTCAGGGTGCTGGGTGCTCAGTACTCAGGGTGCTCAGTGCTCAGGGTGCTGGGTGCTCAGGGTGCTGGGTGCTCAGTGCTCGGGGTGCTGGGTGCTCAGTGCTCAGTGCTAAGGGTGCTGGGTGCTCAGTGCTCAGGGTGCTGGGTGCTCAGTGCTCGGGGTGCTGGGTGCTCAGTGCTCAGTGCTCAGGGTGCTGGGTGCTCAGTGCTCAGTGCTCAGGGTGCTGGGTGTTCAGTACTCAGGGTGCTCGGTGCTCAGTGCTCAGGGTGCTAGGTGCTCAGTACTCAGGGTGCTGGGTGCTCAGTGCTCGGGGTGCTGGGTGCTCAGTGCTCAGGGTGATCAGTGCTCAGTACTCAGGGTGCTGGGTGCTCAGTACTCAGGGTGCTGGGTGCTCAGTGCTCAGGGTGCTGGGTGCTCAGTACTCAGGGTGCTGGGTGCTCAGTACTCAGGGTGCTCCGTGCTCAGTGCTCAGGGTGCTGGGTGCTCAGTGCTCAGGGTGCTTTGTACTCAGTACTCAGGGTTCTGGGTGCTCAGTACTCAGGGTGCTGGGTGCTCAATGCTCAGGGTGCTGGGTGCTCAGTGCTCAGGGTGCTGGGTGCTCAGTACTCAGGGTGCTGGGTGCTCAGTGCTCAGGGTGATCGGTGCTCAGTACTCAGGGTGCTCAGTACTCAGGGTGCTGGGTGCTCAGTGCTCAGGGTGCTGGGTGCTCAGTGCTCTGGGTGCTGGGTGCTCAGTGCTCAGGGTGCTGGGTGCTCAGTGCTCAGGGTGCTGGGTGATCAGTGCTCAGGGTGCTGGGTGCTCAGTGCTCAGGGTGCTGGGTGCTCAGTGCTCGGGGAGCTCGGTGCTCAGTACTCAGGGTGCTGGGTGCTCAGTACTCAGTGCTCGGGGTCCTGGGTGCTCCGTGCTCGGGGTGCTGGGTGCTCAGTACTCAGGGTGCTGGGTGCTCATTCTCGGGGTGCTGGGTGCTCAGTGCTCGGTGTGCTGGGTGCTCAGTGCTCAGGGTGCTGGGGGCTCAGTACTCAGGGTGCTGGGTGCTCAGTACTCAGGGTGCTCGGTTCTCAGTACTCAGGGTGCTGGGTGCTCATTCTCGGGGTGCTGGGTGCGCAGTGCTCGGGTTGCTGGGTGCTCAGTACTCAGGGTGCTGGGGGCTCAGTACTCAGGGTGCTGGGTTCTCAGTACTCAGGGTGATCTGTTCTCAGTACTCAGGGTGCTGGGTGCTCAGTGCTCGGGGTGCTGGGTGCTCAGTACTCGGGGTGCTCAGTACTCAGGGTACTGGGTGCTCAGTACTCAGGGTGCTGGGTGCTCAGTGCTCGGGGTGCTCGGTGCTCAGTACTCGGGGTGCTGGGTGCTCAGTACTCGGGGTGCTGGGTGCTCAGTGCTCAGGGTGCTGGGTGCTCAGTGCTCGGGGTGCTGGGTGCTCAGTGCTGAGGGTGCTGGCTGCTCAGTGCTCAGGGTGCTGGGTGCTCAGTACTCAGGGTGCTAGGTGCTCAGTACTCAGGGTGCTCAGTGCTCAGTACTCAGCGTGCTGGGTGCTCAGT
Organism: Microtus oregoni; assembly: GCF_018167655.1. Lineage (NCBI taxonomy): Eukaryota > Metazoa > Chordata > Mammalia > Rodentia > Cricetidae > Microtus > Microtus oregoni. The sequence continues at coordinate 139,064 of NW_024544626.1, read as the reverse complement.
GCTCAGGGTCCTCGGTGCTCAGTACTCAGGGTGCTCAGTGCTCAGTACTCAGCGTGCTTTGTGCTCAGTGCTCAGGGTGCTGGGTGCTCAGTACTCAGGGTGCTGGGTGCTCAGTACTCAGGGTGCTGGGTGCTCAGTACTCAGGGTGCTGGGTGCTCAGTGCTCGGGGTGCTCGGTGATCAGTACTCAGGGTGCTGGGTGCTCAGTGCTCAGGGTGCTGAGTACTCAGTACTCAGGGTGCTGGGTGCTCAGTGCTCAGGGTGCTGGGTGCTCAGTGCTCAGGGTGCTGGGTGGTCAGTGCTCAGTGCTCAAGGTGCTGGGTGCTCAGTGCTCAGTGCTCAGGGTGCTGGGTGCTCAGTACTCAGGGTGCTGGGTGCTCAGTACTCAGGGTGCTGGGTGCTCAGTTCTCAGGGTGCTGGGTGATCAGAACTCTGGGTGTTGGGTGCGCAGTACTCAAGGTGCTCAGTGCTCAGTACTCGGGGTGCTGGGTGCTCAGTGCTCAGTGTGCTCAGTGCTCAGTGCTCAGGGTGCTGGGTGCTCAGTGCTCGGGGCGCTGGGTGCTCAGTGCTCAGGGTGCTGGGTGGTCAGTGCTCAGTGCTCAAGGTGCTGGGTGCTCAGTCCTCAGTGCTCAGGGTGCTGGGTGCTCAGTACTCAGGGTGCTGGGTCCTCAGTACTCAGGGTGCTGGGTGCTCAGTTCTCAGGGTGCTGGGTGATCAGTACTCTGGGTGTTGGGTGCGCAGTACTCAGGGTGCTCAGTGCTCAGTACTCGGGGTGCTGGGTGCTCAGTGCTCAGTGTGCTCAGTGCTCAGTGCTCAGGGTGCTGGGTGCTCAGTACTCAGGGTGCTGGGTGCTCAGTACTCAGGGTGCTGGGTGCTCAGTACTCAGGGTGCTGGGTGCTCAGTGCTCAGGGTGCTGGGTGCTCAGTGCTCTGGTTGCTGGGTGCTCAGTGCTCAGGGTGCTGGGTGCTCAGTGCTCAGGGTGCTGGGTGCTCAGTGATCGGGGTGATGGGTGCTGAGTGCTCAGGGTGCTGAGTGCTCAGTGCTCGGGGTGCTCGGTGCTCAGTGCTCAGGGTCCTGGGTGCTCAGTACTCAGGGTGCTAGGTGCTTAGTAATCAGGGTGCTCAGTGCACAGTACAAAGGGTGCTGGGTGCTCAGTGCTCGGGGTGCTGGGTGCTCAGTGCTCAGTACTCAGGGTGCTGGGTGCTCAGTGCTCAGGGTGCTGAGTGCTCAGTACTCAGCGTGCTGGGTGCTCAGTACTCAGGGTGCTGGGTGTTCAGTGCTCAGGGTGCTGGGTGCTCAGTGCTCAGGGTGCTGAGTGCTCAGTGCTCGGGGAGCTCGGTGCTCAGTACTCAGGGTGCTGGGTGCTCAGTACTCAGTGCTCGGGGTACTGGGTGCTCCGTGCTCGGGGTGATCTGTTCTCAGTACTCAGGGTGCTGGGTGCTCAGAGCTCGGTGTGCTCGGTGCTCAGTACTCGGGGTGCTGGGTGCTCAGTGCTCAGGGTGCTGGGTGCTCAGTGCTCGGGGTGCTGGGTGCTCAGTGCTGAGGGTGCTGGCTGCTCAGTGCTCAGGGTGCTGGGTTCTCAGTACTCAGGGTGCTAGGTGCTCAGTACTCAGGGTGCTCAGTGCTTAGTACTCAGCGTGCTGGGTGCTGAGTGCTCAGGGTCCTCGGTGCTCAGTACTCAGGGTGTTCAGTGCTCAGTACTCAGCGTGCTTTGTGCTCAGTGCTCAGGGTGCTGGGTGCTCAGTACTCAGGGTGCTGGGTGCTCAGTGCTTGGGGTGCTCGGTGATCAGTACTCAGGGTGCTGGGTGCTCAGTGCTCAGGGTGCTGAGTACTCAGTACTCAGGGTGCTGGGTGCTCAGTGCTCAGGGTGCTGGGTGCTCAGTGCTCAGGGTGCTGGGTGCTCAGTGCTCGGGGTGCTGGGTGCTCAGTGCTCGGGGTGCTGGGTGCTCAGTGCTCAGGGTGCTGGGTGCTCAGTACTCAGGGTGCTGGGTGCTCATTACTCAGGGTGCTGGGTGCTCAGTGCTCAGGGTGCTGGGTGCTCAGTCCTCAGGGTGCTGGGTGCTCAGTACTCAGGGTGTTCGGTGCTTAGTACTCAGGGTGCTCAGTGCTCAGTACTCAGGGTGCTGGTTGCTCAGTGCTCGGGGTGCTCGGTGCTCAGTGCTCGGGGTGCTGGGTGCTCAGTGCTCAGTACTCAGGGTGCTGGGTGCTCCGTACTCAGGGTGCTGGGTGCTCAGTACTCAGGGTGCTGGGTGCTCAGTACTCAGGGTGCTGGGTGCTCAGTGCTCAGGGTGCTGGGTGCTCAGTACTCAGGGTGCTGGGTGCTCAGTACTCAGGGTGCTCGGTGCTCAGTACTCAGGGTGCTGGGTGCTCAGTGCTCAGGGTGCTTTGTACTCAGTACTCAGGGTTCTGGGTGCTCAGTACTCAGGGTGCTGGGTGCTCAGTGCTCGTGGTGCTGCGTGCTCAGTACTCGGGGTGCTCAGTACTCAGGGTACTGGGTGCTCAGTACTCAGGGTGCTGGGTGCTCAGTGCTCGGGGTGCTCGGTGCTCAGTACTCGGGGTGCTGGGTGCTCAGTACTCGGGGTGCTGGTTGCTCAGTGCTCAGGGTGCTGGGTGCTCAGTGCTCGGGGTGCTGGGTGGTCAGTGCTGAGGGTGCTGGCAGCTCAGTGCTCAGGGTGCTGGGTGCTCAGTACTCAGGGTGCTAGGTGCTCAGAACTCAGGGTGCTCAGTGCTCAGTACTCAGCGTGCTGGGTGCTCAGTGCTCAGGGTCCTCGGTGCTCAGTACTCAGTGTGCTCAGTGCTCAGTACTCAGCGTGCTTTGTGCTCAGTGCTCAGGGTGCTGGGTGCTCAGTACTCAGGGTGCTGGGTGCTCAGTACTCAGGGTGCTGGGTGCTCAGTACTCAGGGTGCTGGGTGCTCAGTGCTCGGGGTGCTCGGTGATCAGTACTCAGGGTGCTGGGTGCTCAGTGCTCAGGGTGCTGAGTACTCAGTACTCAGGGTGCTGGGTGCTCAGTGCTCAGGGTGCTGGGTGCTCAGTGCTCAGGGTGCTGGGTGGTCAGTGCTCAGTGCTCAAGGTGATGGGTGCTCAGTGCTCAGTGCTCAGGGTGCTGGGTGCTCAGTACTCAGGGTGCTGGGTGCTCATTACTCAGGGTGCTGGGTGCTTAGTTCTCAGGGTGCTGGGTGATCAGTACTCTGGGTGTTGGGTGCGCAGTACTCAGGGTGCTCAGTGCTCAGTACTCGGGGTGCTGGGTGCTCAGTGCTCAGTGTGCTCAGTGCTCAGTGCTCAGGGTGCTGGGTGCTCAGTGCTCGGGGCGCTGGGTGCTCAGTGCTCGGTACTCAGCGTGCTGGGTGCTCAGTGCTCAGAGTGTTGGGTGCTCAGTACTCAGGGTGCTTGGTGCTCAGTGCTCAGTGCTCAGGGTGCTCAGTGCTCAGGGTGCTCAGTGCTCAGGGTGCTGGGTGCTCAGGGTGCTGGGTGCTCAGTGCTCGGGGTGCTGGGTGCTCAGTTCTCAGTGCTCAGGGTGCTGGGTGCTCAGTGCTCAGTGCTCAGGGTGCTGGGTGTTCAGTACTCAGGGTGCTCGGTGCTCAGTGCTCAGGGTGCTAGGTGCTCAGTACTCAGGGTGCTGGGTGCTCAGTGCTCGGGGTGCTGGGTGCTCAGTACTCAGGGTGCTGGGTGCTCAGTACTCAGGGTGCTGGGTGCTCAGTGCTCAGGGTGCTGGGTGCTCAGTACTCAGGGTGCTCGGTGCTCAGTACTCAGGGTGCTCGGTGCTCAGTACTCAGGGTGCTGGGTGCTCAGTACTCAGGGTGCTGGGTGCTCAGTGCTCAGGGTGCTGGGTGCTCAGTGCTCGGGGTGCTGGGTGCTCAGTGCTCAGTACTCAGGGTGCTGGGTGTTCAGTGCTCAGGGTGCTGAGTGCTCAGTACTCAGCGTGCTGGGTGCTCAGTACTCAGGGTGCTGGGTGTTCAGTGCTCAGGGTGCTGAGTGCTCAGTACTCAGCGTGCTGGGTGCTCAGTGCTCAGGGTGCTGGGTGCTCAGTGCTCGGGGAGCTCGGTGCTCAGTACTCAGGGTGCTGGGTGCTCAGTACTCAGTGCTCGGGGTACTGGGTGCTCCGTGCTCGGGGTGATCTGTTCTCAGTACTCAGGGTGCTGGGTGCTCATTGCTCGGGGTTCTGGGTGCTCAGTGCTCTGGGTGCTGGGTGCTCAGTGCTCAGGGTGCTGGGTGCTCAGTGCTCAGGGTGCTGGGTGCTCAGTGATCGGGGTGATGGGTGCTGAGTGCTCAGGGTGCTGAGTGCTCAGTGCTCGGGGTGCTCGGTGCTCAGTGCTCAGGGTCCTGGGTGCTCAGTACTCAGGGTGCTAGGTGCTTAGTAATCAGGGTGCTCAGTGCTCAGTACACAGGGTGCTGGGTGCTCAGTGCTCGGGGTGCTGGGTGCTCAGTGCTCAGTACTCAGGGTGCTGGGTGCTCAGTGCTCAGGGTGCTGAGTGCTCAGTACTCACCGTGCTGGGTGCTCAGTACTCAGGGTGCTGGGTGTTCAGTGCTCAGGGTGCTGGGTGCTCAGTGCTCAGGCTGCTGGGTGCTCAGTGCTCGGGGAGCTCGGTGCTCAGTACTCAGGGTGCTGGGTGCTCAGTACTCAGTGCTCGGGGTACTGGGTGCTCCGTGCTCGGGGTGATCTGTTCTCAGTACTCAGGGTGCTGGGTGCTCAGTGCTCGGGGTGCTGGATGCTCAGTACTCGGGGTGCTCAGTACTCAGGGTACTGGGTGCTCAGTACTCAGGGTGCTGGGTGCTCAGAGATCGGGGTGCTCGGTGCTCAGTACTCGGGGTGCTGGGTGCTCAGTGCTCAGGGTGCTGGGTGCTCAGTGCTCGGGGTGCTGGGTGCTCAGTGCTGAGGGTGCTGGCTGCTCAGTGCTCAGGGTGCTGGGTGCTCAGTACTCAGGGTGCTAGGTGCTCAGTACTCAGGGTGCTCAGTGCTTAGTACTCAGCGTGCTGGGTGCTGAGTGCTCAGGGTCCTCGGTGCTAAGTACTCAGGGTGTTCAGTGCTCAGTACTCAGCGTGCTTTGTGCTCAGTGCTCAGGGTGCTGGGTGCTCAGTACTCAGGGTGCTGGGTGCTCAGTGCTCGGGGTGCTCGGTGATCAGTACTCAGGGTGCTGGGTGCTCAGTGCTCAGGGTGCTGAGTACTCAGTACTCAGGGTGCTGGGTGCTCAGTGCTCAGGGTGCTCGGTGCTCAGTGCTCAGGGTGCTGGGTGCTCAGTGCTCGGGGTGCTGGGTGCTCAGTGCTCGGGGTGCTGGGTGCTCAGTGCTCAGGGTGCTGGGTGCTCAGTACTCAGGGTGCTGGGTGCTCATTACTCAGGGTGCTGGGTGCTCAGTGCTCAGGGTGCTGGGTGCTCAGTCCTCAGGGTGCTGGGTGCTCACTACTCAGGGTGTTCGGTGCTTAGTACTCAGGGTGCTCAGTGCTCAGTACTCAGGGTGCTGGTTGCTCAGTGCTCGGGTGCTCGGTGCTCAGTACTCAGGGTGCTGGGTGCTCAGTACTCAGGGTGCTGGGTGCTCCGTACTCAGGGTGCTGGGTGCTCAGTACTCAGGGTGCTGGGTGCTCAGTACTCAGGGTGCTGGGTGCTCAGTGCTCAGGGTGCTGGGTGCTCAGTACTCAGGGTGCTGGGTGCTCAGTACTCAGGGTGCTCGGTGCTCAGTACTCAGCGTGCTGGGTGCTCAGTGCTCAGGGTGCTTTGTACTCAGTACTCAGGGTTCTTTGTGCTCAGTACTCAGGGTGCTGGGTGCTCAGTGCTCAGGGTGCTGGGTGCTCAGTGCTCAGGGTGCTGTGTGCTCAGTACTCAGGGTGCTGGGTGCTCAGTGCTCAGGGTGATCAGTGCTCAGTACTCAGGGTGCTCAGTACTCAGGGTGCTGTGTGCTCAGTGCTCAGGGTGCTGGGTGCTCAGTACTCAGGGTGCTCAGTGCTCAGGGTGCTGGGTGCTCAGGGTGCTGGGTGCTCAGTGCTCGGGGTGCTGGGTGCTCAGTGCTCAGTGCTAAGGGTGCTGGGTGCTCAGTGCTCAGGGTGCTGGGTGCTCAGTGCTCGGGGTGCTGGGTGCTCAGTGCTCAGTGCTCAGGGTGCTGGGTGCTCAGTGCTCAGTGCTCAGGGTGCTGGGTGTTCAGTACTCAGGGTGCTCGGTGCTCAGTGCTCAGGGTGCTAGGTGCTCAGTACTCAGGGTGCTGGGTGCTCAGTGCTCGGGGTGCTGGGTGCTCAGTGCTCAGGGTGATCAGTGCTCAGTACTCAGGGTGCTGGGTGCTCAGTACTCAGGGTGCTGGGTGCTCAGTGCTCAGGGTGCTGGGTGCTCAGTACTCAGGGTGCTGGGTGCTCAGTACTCAGGGTGCTCCGTGCTCAGTGCTCAGGGTGCTGGGTGCTCAGTGCTCAGGGTGCTTTGTACTCAGTACTCAGGGTTCTGGGTGCTCAGTACTCAGGGTGCTGGGTGCTCAATGCTCAGGGTGCTGGGTGCTCAGTGCTCAGGGTGCTGGGTGCTCAGTACTCAGGGTGCTGGGTGCTCAGTGCTCAGGGTGATCGGTGCTCAGTACTCAGGGTGCTCAGTACTCAGGGTGCTGGGTGCTCAGTGCTCAGGGTGCTGGGTGCTCAGTGCTCTGGGTGCTGGGTGCTCAGTGCTCAGGGTGCTGGGTGCTCAGTGCTCAGGGTGCTGGGTGATCAGTGCTCAGGGTGCTGGGTGCTCAGTGCTCAGGGTGCTGGGTGCTCAGTGCTCGGGGAGCTCGGTGCTCAGTACTCAGGGTGCTGGGTGCTCAGTACTCAGTGCTCGGGGTCCTGGGTGCTCCGTGCTCGGGGTGCTGGGTGCTCAGTACTCAGGGTGCTGGGTGCTCATTCTCGGGGTGCTGGGTGCTCAGTGCTCGGTGTGCTGGGTGCTCAGTGCTCAGGGTGCTGGGGGCTCAGTACTCAGGGTGCTGGGTGCTCAGTACTCAGGGTGCTCGGTTCTCAGTACTCAGGGTGCTGGGTGCTCATTCTCGGGGTGCTGGGTGCGCAGTGCTCGGGTTGCTGGGTGCTCAGTACTCAGGGTGCTGGGGGCTCAGTACTCAGGGTGCTGGGTTCTCAGTACTCAGGGTGATCTGTTCTCAGTACTCAGGGTGCTGGGTGCTCAGTGCTCGGGGTGCTGGGTGCTCAGTACTCGGGGTGCTCAGTACTCAGGGTACTGGGTGCTCAGTACTCAGGGTGCTGGGTGCTCAGTGCTCGGGGTGCTCGGTGCTCAGTACTCGGGGTGCTGGGTGCTCAGTACTCGGGGTGCTGGGTGCTCAGTGCTCAGGGTGCTGGGTGCTCAGTGCTCGGGGTGCTGGGTGCTCAGTGCTGAGGGTGCTGGCTGCTCAGTGCTCAGGGTGCTAGGTGCTCAGTACTCAGGGTGCTAGGTGCTCAGTACTCAGGGTGCTCAGTGCTCAGTACTCAGCGTGCTGGGTGCTCAGTGCTCAGGGTCCTCGGTGCTCAGTACTCAGGGTGCTCAGTGCTCAGTACTCAGCGTGCTTTGTGCTCAGTGCTCAGGGTGCTGGGTGCTCAGTACTCAGGGTGCTGGGTGCTCAGTACTCAGGGTGCTGGGTGCTCAGTACTCAGGGTGCTGGGTGCTCAGTGCTCGGGGTGCTCGGTGATCAGTACTCAGGGTGCTGGGTGCTCAGTGCTCAGGGTGCTGAGTACTCAGTACTCAGGGTGCTGGGTGCTCAGTGCTCAGGGTGCTGGGTGCTCAGTGCTCAGGGTGCTGGGTGGTCAGTGCTCAGTGCTCAAGGTGCTGGGTGCTCAGTGCTCAGTGCTCAGGGTGCTGGGTGCTCAGTACTCAGGGTGCTGGGTGCTCAGTACTCAGGGTGCTGGGTGCTCAGTTCTCAGGGTGCTGGGTGATCAGAACTCTGGGTGTTGGGTGCGCAGTACTCAAGGTGCTCAGTGCTCAGTACTCGGGGTGCTGGGTGCTCAGTGCTCAGTGTGCTCAGTGCTCAGTGCTCAGGGTGCTGGGTGCTCAGTGCTCGGGGCGCTGGGTGCTCAGTGCTCAGGGTGCTGGGTGGTCAGTGCTCAGTGCTCAAGGTGCTGGGTGCTCAGTCCTCAGTGCTCAGGGTGCTGGGTGCTCAGTACTCAGGGTGCTGGGTCCTCAGTACTCAGGGTGCTGGGTGCTCAGTTCTCAGGGTGCTGGGTGATCAGTACTCTGGGTGTTGGGTGCGCAGTACTCAGGGTGCTCAGTGCTCAGTACTCGGGGTGCTGGGTGCTCAGTGCTCAGTGTGCTCAGTGCTCAGTGCTCAGGGTGCTGGGTGCTCAGTACTCAGGGTGCTGGGTGCTCAGTACTCAGGGTGCTGGGTGCTCAGTACTCAGGGTGCTGGGTGCTCAGTGCTCAGGGTGCTGGGTGCTCAGTGCTCTGGTTGCTGGGTGCTCAGTGCTCAGGGTGCTGGGTGCTCAGTGCTCAGGGTGCTGGGTGCTCAGTGATCGGGGTGATGGGTGCTGAGTGCTCAGGGTGCTGAGTGCTCAGTGCTCGGGGTGCTCGGTGCTCAGTGCTCAGGGTCCTGGGTGCTCAGTACTCAGGGTGCTAGGTGCTTAGTAATCAGGGTGCTCAGTGCACAGTACAAAGGGTGCTGGGTGCTCAGTGCTCGGGGTGCTGGGTGCTCAGTGCTCAGTACTCAGGGTGCTGGGTGCTCAGTGCTCAGGGTGCTGAGTGCTCAGTACTCAGCGTGCTGGGTGCTCAGTACTCAGGGTGCTGGGTGTTCAGTGCTCAGGGTGCTGGGTGCTCAGTGCTCAGGGTGCTGAGTGCTCAGTGCTCGGGGAGCTCGGTGCTCAGTACTCAGGGTGCTGGGTGCTCAGTACTCAGTGCTCGGGGTACTGGGTGCTCCGTGCTCGGGGTGATCTGTTCTCAGTACTCAGGGTGCTGGGTGCTCAGAGCTCGGTGTGCTCGGTGCTCAGTACTCGGGGTGCTGGGTGCTCAGTGCTCAGGGTGCTGGGTGCTCAGTGCTCGGGGTGCTGGGTGCTCAGTGCTGAGGGTGCTGGCTGCTCAGTGCTCAGGGTGCTGGGTTCTCAGTACTCAGGGTGCTAGGTGCTCAGTACTCAGGGTGCTCAGTGCTTAGTACTCAGCGTGCTGGGTGCTGAGTGCTCAGGGTCCTCGGTGCTCAGTACTCAGGGTGTTCAGTGCTCAGTACTCAGCGTGCTTTGTGCTCAGTGCTCAGGGTGCTGGGTGCTCAGTACTCAGGGTGCTGGGTGCTCAGTGCTTGGGGTGCTCGGTGATCAGTACTCAGGGTGCTGGGTGCTCAGTGCTCAGGGTGCTGAGTACTCAGTACTCAGGGTGCTGGGTGCTCAGTGCTCAGGGTGCTGGGTGCTCAGTGCTCAGGGTGCTGGGTGCTCAGTGCTCGGGGTGCTGGGTGCTCAGTGCTCGGGGTGCTGGGTGCTCAGTGCTCAGGGTGCTGGGTGCTCAGTACTCAGGGTGCTGGGTGCTCATTACTCAGGGTGCTGGGTGCTCAGTGCTCAGGGTGCTGGGTGCTCAGTCCTCAGGGTGCTGGGTGCTCAGTACTCAGGGTGTTCGGTGCTTAGTACTCAGGGTGCTCAGTGCTCAGTACTCAGGGTGCTGGTTGCTCAGTGCTCGGGGTGCTCGGTGCTCAGTGCTCGGGGTGCTGGGTGCTCAGTGCTCAGTACTCAGGGTGCTGGGTGCTCCGTACTCAGGGTGCTGGGTGCTCAGTACTCAGGGTGCTGGGTGCTCAGTACTCAGGGTGCTGGGTGCTCAGTGCTCAGGGTGCTGGGTGCTCAGTACTCAGGGTGCTGGGTGCTCAGTACTCAGGGTGCTCGGTGCTCAGTACTCAGGGTGCTGGGTGCTCAGTGCTCAGGGTGCTTTGTACTCAGTACTCAGGGTTCTGGGTGCTCAGTACTCAGGGTGCTGGGTGCTCAGTGCTCGTGGTGCTGCGTGCTCAGTACTCGGGGTGCTCAGTACTCAGGGTACTGGGTGCTCAGTACTCAGGGTGCTGGGTGCTCAGTGCTCGGGGTGCTCGGTGCTCAGTACTCGGGGTGCTGGGTGCTCAGTACTCGGGGTGCTGGTTGCTCAGTGCTCAGGGTGCTGGGTGCTCAGTGCTCGGGGTGCTGGGTGGTCAGTGCTGAGGGTGCTGGCAGCTCAGTGCTCAGGGTGCTGGGTGCTCAGTACTCAGGGTGCTAGGTGCTCAGAACTCAGGGTGCTCAGTGCTCAGTACTCAGCGTGCTGGGTGCTCAGTGCTCAGGGTCCTCGGTGCTCAGTACTCAGTGTGCTCAGTGCTCAGTACTCAGCGTGCTTTGTGCTCAGTGCTCAGGGTGCTGGGTGCTCAGTACTCAGGGTGCTGGGTGCTCAGTACTCAGGGTGCTGGGTGCTCAGTACTCAGGGTGCTGGGTGCTCAGTGCTCGGGGTGCTCGGTGATCAGTACTCAGGGTGCTGGGTGCTCAGTGCTCAGGGTGCTGAGTACTCAGTACTCAGGGTGCTGGGTGCTCAGTGCTCAGGGTGCTGGGTGCTCAGTGCTCAGGGTGCTGGGTGGTCAGTGCTCAGTGCTCAAGGTGATGGGTGCTCAGTGCTCAGTGCTCAGGGTGCTGGGTGCTCAGTACTCAGGGTGCTGGGTGCTCATTACTCAGGGTGCTGGGTGCTTAGTTCTCAGGGTGCTGGGTGATCAGTACTCTGGGTGTTGGGTGCGCAGTACTCAGGGTGCTCAGTGCTCAGTACTCGGGGTGCTGGGTGCTCAGTGCTCAGTGTGCTCAGTGCTCAGTGCTCAGGGTGCTGGGTGCTCAGTGCTCGGGGCGCTGGGTGCTCAGTGCTCGGTACTCAGCGTGCTGGGTGCTCAGTGCTCAGAGTGTTGGGTGCTCAGTACTCAGGGTGCTTGGTGCTCAGTGCTCAGTGCTCAGGGTGCTCAGTGCTCAGGGTGCTCAGTGCTCAGGGTGCTGGGTGCTCAGGGTGCTGGGTGCTCAGTGCTCGGGGTGCTGGGTGCTCAGTTCTCAGTGCTCAGGGTGCTGGGTGCTCAGTGCTCAGTGCTCAGGGTGCTGGGTGTTCAGTACTCAGGGTGCTCGGTGCTCAGTGCTCAGGGTGCTAGGTGCTCAGTACTCAGGGTGCTGGGTGCTCAGTGCTCGGGGTGCTGGGTGCTCAGTACTCAGGGTGCTGGGTGCTCAGTACTCAGGGTGCTGGGTGCTCAGTGCTCAGGGTGCTGGGTGCTCAGTACTCAGGGTGCTCGGTGCTCAGTACTCAGGGTGCTCGGTGCTCAGTACTCAGGGTGCTGGGTGCTCAGTACTCAGGGTGCTGGGTGCTCAGTGCTCAGGGTGCTGGGTGCTCAGTGCTCGGGGTGCTGGGTGCTCAGTGCTCAGTACTCAGGGTGCTGGGTGTTCAGTGCTCAGGGTGCTGAGTGCTCAGTACTCAGCGTGCTGGGTGCTCAGTACTCAGGGTGCTGGGTGTTCAGTGCTCAGGGTGCTGAGTGCTCAGTACTCAGCGTGCTGGGTGCTCAGTGCTCAGGGTGCTGGGTGCTCAGTGCTCGGGGAGCTCGGTGCTCAGTACTCAGGGTGCTGGGTGCTCAGTACTCAGTGCTCGGGGTACTGGGTGCTCCGTGCTCGGGGTGATCTGTTCTCAGTACTCAGGGTGCTGGGTGCTCATTGCTCGGGGTGCTGGGTGCTCAGTACTCGGGGTGCTCAGTACTCAGGGTACTGGGTGCTCAGTACTCAGGGTGCTGGGTGCTCAGAGCTCAGGGTGCTCGGTGCTCAGTACTCGGGGTGCTGGGTGCTCAGTGCTCAGGGTGCTGGGTGCTCAGTGCTCTGGGTGATGGGTGCTCAGTGCTGAGGGTGCTGGCTGCTCAGTGCTCAGGGTGCTGGGTGCTCAGTACTCAGGGTGCTAGGTGTTCAGTACTCAGGGTGCTCAGTGCTTAGTACTCAGCGTGCTGGGTGCTGAGTGCTCAGGGTCCTCGGTGCTCAGTACTCAGGGTGTTCAGTGCTCAGTACTCAGCGTGCTTTGTGCTCAGTGCTCAGGGTGTTGGGTGCTCAGTATTCAGGGTGCTGGGTGCTCTGTGCTCGGGGTGCTCGGTGATCAGTACTCAGGGTGCTGGGTGCTCAGTGCTCAGGGTGCTGAGTACTCAGTACTCAGGGTGCTGGGTGCTCAGTGCTCAGGGTGCTGGGTGCTCAGTGCTCAGGGTGCTGGGTGCTCAGTGCTCGGGGTGCTGGGTGCTCAGTGCTCGGGGTGCTGGGTGCTCAGTGCTCAGGGTGCTGGGTGCTCAGTACTCAGGGTGCTGGGTGCTCATTACTCAGGGTGCTGGGTGCTCAGTGCTCAGGGTGCTGGGTGCTCAGTGCTCGGGGAGCTCGGTGCTCAGTACTCAGGGTGCTGGGTGCTCAGTACTCAGTGCTCGGGGTACTGGGTGCTCCGTGCTCGGGGTGATCTGTTCTCAGTACTCAGGGTGCTGGGTGCTCAGTGCTCGGGGTGCTGGGTGCTCAGTACTCGGGGTGCTCAGTACTCAGGGTACTGGGTGCTCAGTACTCAGGGTGCTGGGTGCTCAGAGCTCGGGGTGCTCGGTGCTCAGTACTCGGGGTGCTGGGTGCTCAGTGCTCAGGGTGCTGGGTGCTCAGTGCTCTGGGTGCTGGGTGCTCAGTGCTGAGGGTGCTGGCTGCTCAGTGCTCAGGGTGCTGGGTGCTCAGTACTCAGGGTGCTAGGTGCTCAGTACTCAGGGTGCTCAGTGCTTAGTACTCAGCGTGCTGGGTGCTGAGTGCTCAGGGTCCTCGGTGCTCAGTACTCAGGGTGTTCAGTGCTCAGTACTCAGCGTGCTTTGTGCTCAGTGCTCAGGGTGTTGGGTGCTCAGTACTCAGAGTGCTGGGTGCTCAGTGCTCGGGGTGCTCGGTGATCAGTACTCAGGGTGCTGGGTGCTCAGTGCTCAGGGTGCTGGGTGCTCAGTGCTCGGGTTGCTGGGTGCTAAGTGCTCAGGGTGCTGGGTGCTCAGTGATCGCCGTGCTCGGTGCTCAGTACCCAGGGTGCTGGGTGCTCAGTGCTCGGGGTGCTGGGTGCTCAGTGCTCGGGGTGCTGGGTGCTCAGTGCTCGGGGTGCTGGGTGCTCAGTGCTCGGGGTGCTGGGTGCTCAGTGCTCAGAGTGCTGGGTGCTCAGTGCTCGGGGTGCTGGGTGCTCAGTGCTCAGAGTGCTGGGTGCTCAGTACTCAGGGTGCTGGGTGCTCAGTACTCAGGGTGCTGGGTGCTCATTACTCAGGGTGCTGGGTGCTCAGTGCTCAGGGTGCTGGGTGCTCAGTCCTCAGGGTGCTGGGTGCTCAGTACTCAGGGTGTTCGGTGCTTAGTACTCAGGGTGCTCAGTGCTCAGTACTCAGGGTGCTGGTTGCTCAGTGCTCAGGGTGCTCGGTGCTCAGTACTCAGGGTGCTGGGTGCTCAGTACTCAGGGTGCTGGGTGCTCCGTACTCAGGGTGCTGGGTGCTCAGTACTCAGGGTGCTGGGTGCTCAGTACTCAGGGTGCTGGGTGCTCAGTGCTCAGGGTGCTGGGTGCTCAGTGCTCAGGGTGCTGTGTGCTCAGTACTCAGGGTGCTGGGTGCTCAGTGCTCAGGGTGATCAGTGCTCAGTACTCAGGGTGCTCAGTACTCAGGGTGCTGGGTGCTCAGGGTGCTGGGTGCTCAGTGCTCGGGGTGCTGGGTGCTCAGTGCTCAGTGCTCAGGGTGCTGGGTGCTCAGTGCTCAGGGTGCTGTGTGCTCAGTGCTCAGTACTCAGCGTGCTGGGTGCTCATTGCTCAGAGTGTTGGGTGCTCAGTACTCAGGGTGCTGGGTGCTCAGTGCTCAGTGCTCAGGGTGCTCAGTGCTCAGGGAGCTCAGTGCTCAGGGTGCTGGGTGCTCAGGGTGCTGGGTGATCAGTGCTCGGGGTGCTGGGTGCTCAGTGCTCAGTGCTCAGGGTGCTGGGTGTTCAGTACTCAGGGTGCTCGGTGCTCAGTGCTCAGGGTGCTAGGTGCTCAGTACTCAGGGTGCTGGGTGCTCAGTGCTCGGGGTGCTGGGTGCTCAGTGCTCAGGCTGATCAGTGCTCAGTACTCAGGGTGCTGGGTGCTCAGTACTCAGGGTGCTGGGTGCTCAGTGCTCAGGGTGCTGGGTGCTCAGTACTCAGGGTGCTGGGTGCTCAGTACTCAGGGTGCTCCGTGCTCAGTACTCAGGGTGCTGGGTGCTCAGTGTTCAGGGTGCTTTGTACTCAGTACTCAGGGTTCTGGGTGCTCAGTACTCAGGGTGCTGGGTGCTCAATGCTCAGGGTGCTGGGTGCTCAGTGCTCAGGGTGCTGGGTGCTCAGTACTCAGGGTGCTGGGTGCTCAGTGCTCGGGCTGCTGGGTGCTCAGTGCTCAGGGTTCTATGTGCTCAGTACTCAGGGTGCTGGGTTCTCAGTACTCAGGGTTCTGGGTGCACAGTGCTAGGGGTGCTGGGTGCTCAGTGCTCGGGGTCTGGGTGCTCAGTACTCAGGGTGCTGGGTGCTCAGTACTCAGGGTGCTGGGTGCTCAGTGCTCAGGGTGCTGGGTGCTCAGTGGTCTGGGTGATGGGTGCTCAGTGCTAAGGGTGCTGGGTGCTCAGTGCTCAGGGTGCTGAGTGCTCAGTGCTCTGGGTGCTGGGTGCTCAGTGCTCAGGGTGCTGGGTGCTCAGTGCTCAGGGTGCTGGGTGCTCAGTGCTCGGGGTGCTGGCTGCTGAGTGCTCAGGGTGCTGGGTGCTCAGTGCTCGGGGTGCTGGGTGCTCAGTACTCAGCGTGCTGGGTGCTCAGTACTCAGGGAGCTGGGTGCTCACTGCTCAGTGTGCTGGGTGCTCAGTTCTCAGGGTGCTGGGTGCTCAGTACTCAGGTTGCTCAGTACTCTGGGTGCTCGGTGCTCAGTACTCATGGTGCTGGGTGCTCAGTACTCAGGGTGCTCGGTGCTCAGTTCTCAGGGTGCTCGTTGCTCAGTGTTTGGGGTGCTGGGTGCTCAGTACTCAGGGTGCTGGGTGTTCAGTGCTCAGGGTGCTGGGTGCTCAGTGCTCAGGGTGCTGGGTGCTCAGTACTCAGTGCTCAGGATGCTGGGTGCTCAGTGCTCAGGGTGCTGGGTGCTCAGTGCTCAGGGTGCTCAGTGGTCAGTGCTCAGTACTCAGGGTGCTGGGAGCTCAGTACTCAGGGTACTGGGTGCTCAGTGCTTGGGGTGCCCGGTGCTCAGTGCTCGGGGTGCTGGGTGCTCAGTAATCAGGGTGCTGGGTGCTCAGTGCTCGGGGTGCTGGGTCCTCATTGCTCAGGGTGCTGGGTGCTCAGTACTCAGGGTGCTGGGTCCTCAGTGCTCAGGGTGCTGGGTGCTCAGTACTCAGTGTGCTCAGTGCTCAGGGTGCTGGGTGCTCAGAACTCAGGGTGCTGGGTGCTCAGTACTCAGGGTGCTGGGTGCTCAGTACTCAGTGTGCTTGGTGCTCAGTACTCAGGGTGCTGGGTGCTCAGTGCAGAGGGTTCTCTGTGCTCAGTACTCATGGTGCTGGGTGCTCATTCTCAGGGTGCTGGGTGCTCAGTACTCAGGTTGCTCAGTACTCTGGGTGCTCATTGCTCAGTACTCATGGTGCTGGGTGCTCAGTACTCAGGGTGCTCGGTGCTCACTTCTCACGGTGCTCGGTGCTCAGTGTTTGGGGTGCTGGGTCCTCAGTACTCAGGGTGCTGGGTGCTCAGTGCTCAGGGTGCTGGGTGCTCAGTGCTCAGGGTGCTGGGTGCTCAGTACTCAGTGCTCAGGATGCTGGGTGCTCAGTGCTCAGGGTGCTGGGTGCTCAGTGCTCAGGGTGCTCAGTGCTCAGTGCTCAGTACTCAGGGTGCTGGGTGCTCAGTACTCAGAGTGCTGGGTGCTCAGTGCTCGGGGTGCCCGGTGCTCAGTGCTCGGGGTGCTCGGTGCTCAGTACTCAGGGTGCTGGGTGCTCAGTACTAAGGGTGCTGGGTCCTCAGTCCTCGGGGTGCTCCGTGCTCAGGGTGCTGGGTGCTCAGTACTCAAGGTGCTGGGTGCTCAGTGCTCGGGGTGCTGGGTGCTCAGTGCTCAGGGTGATCAGTGCTCAGTGCTCAGGGTGCTGGGTGCTCAGTCCTCAGGGTGCTCAGTGCTCAGAGTGCTGGGTGCTCATTACTCAGGGTGCTGGGTGCTCAGTACTCAGGGTGCTGGGTGCTCAGTGCTCAGGGTGCTGGGTGCTCAGTACTCAGGGTGCTCAGTGCTCAGTACTCGGGGTGCTTGGTGCTCAGTACTCAGGGTGCTCAGTTCTCAGTACTCAGGGTGCTGGGTGCTCAGTGCTCAGGGTGCTCAGTGCTCAGTGCTCGGGGTGCTGGGTGCTCAGTGCTCGGGGCGCTGGGTGCTCAGTGCTCCGGGTGCTGGGTGCTCAGTACTCGGGGTGCTGGGTGCTCAGTGCTCAGGGTGCTCAGTGCTCAGTACTCAGTGCTCAGGGTGCTCAGTGCTCAGTGCTCAGGGTGCTGGGTGTTCAGTACTCAGGGTGCTGGGTGCTCAGTACTCAGGGTGCTGGGTGCTCAGTGCTCAGGGTGCTGGGTGCTCAGTACTCTGGGTGTTGGGTGCTCAGTACTCAGGGTGATGGGTGCTCAGTGCTCGGGGTGCTGGGTGCTCAGTGCTCAGGGTGCTCCGTGCTCAGTGCTCAGGGTGCTGGGTGCCCAGTACTCAGGGTGCTGGGTGCTTAGTGCTCGAGGTGCTCGGTGCTCAGTACTCAAGGTTCTGAGTGCTCAGTGCTCAGGGTGCTGGGTGCTCAGTGCTCAGGGTGCTGGGTGCTCAGTGCTCGGGGAGCTGGGTGCTGAGTGCTCAGGGTGCTGGGTGCTCAGTGCTCGGGGTGCTCGGTGCTCAGTGCTCAGGGTCCTGGGTGCTCAGTACTCAGGCTGCTGGGTGCTTAGTACTCAGGGTGCTCAGTGCTCAGTACACAGGGTGCTGGGTGCTCAGTGCTCGGGGTGCTGGGTGCTCAGTGCTCAGTACTCAGGGTGCTGGGTGCTCAGTGCTCGGGGTTCTGGGTGCTCAGTACTCAGCGTGCTGGGTGCTCAGTACTCAGGGTGCTGGGTGCTCAGTGCTCAGGGTGCTGGGTGCTCAGTGCTCAGAGTGCTGGGTGCTCAGTGATCGGGGTGCTGGGTGCTCAGTACTCAGGGTGCTCAGTGCTCGGGGAGCTCGGTGCTCAGTACTCAGGGTGCTGGGTGCTCAGTACTCAGTGCTCGGGGTCCTGGGTGCTCCGTGCTCGGGGTGCTGTGTGCTCAGTGTTCTGGGTGCTTAGTGCTCAGTACTCAGGGTGCTGGGTGCTCAGTACTCAGGGTGCTGGTTGCTCAGTACTCAGGGTGCTGGGTGCTCATTCTCGGGGTGCTGGGTGCTCAGTGCTCGGGGTGCTGGGTGCTCAGTACTCAGGGTGCTGGGTGCTCAGTACTCAGGGTGCTGGGTGCTCAGTACTCAGGGTGCTCGGTTCTCAGTACTCAGGGTGCTGTGTGCTCATTCTGAGGGTGCTGGGCGCTCAGTGCTCGGGGTGCTGGGTGCTCAGTACTCAGGGTGCTGGGGGCTAAGTACTCAGGGTGCTGGGTGCTCAGTACTCAGGGTGCTTGGTGCTCAGTGCTCGGGGTGCTCGGTGCTCAGTAATCGGGGTGCTGGGTGCTCAGTACTCGGGGTGCTGGGTGCTCAGTGCTCAGGGTGCTGGGTGCTCAGCGCTCAGGATGCTGGGTGCTCAGTGCTGAGGGTGCTGGCTGCTCAGTGCTCAGGGTGCTGGATGCTCAGTACTCAGCGTGCTCAGTGCTCAGTACTCAGGGTGCTCAGTGCTCAGTACTCAGCGTGCTGGGTGCTCAGTGCTCAGGGTCCTCGGTGCTCAGTACTCAGGGTGCTCAGTGCTCAGTACTCAGCGTGCTTTGTGCTCAGTGCTCAGGGTGCTGGGTGCTCAGTACTCAGGGTGCTGGGTGCTCAGTACTCAGGGTGCAGTGTGCTCAGTACTCAGTGTGCTGGGTGCTCAGTGCTCGGGGTGCTCGGTGCTCAGTACTCAGGGTGCTGGGTGCTCAGTTCTCGGGGTGCTCGGTGCTCAGTACGTTGAGTGCTCACTACTCAGGGTGCTGGGTGCTCAGTGCTCAGGGTGCTGGGTGCTCAGTACTCAGGGTGCTGGGTGCTCAGTGCTCAGGGTGCTGGGTGCTCAGTGGTCTGGGTGGTGGGTGCTCAGTGCTAAGGGTGCTGGGTGCTCAGTGCTCAGGGTGCTGAGTGCTCAGTGCTCTGGGTGCTGGGTGCTCAGTGCTCGGGGTCTGGGTGCTCAGTACTCAGGGTGCTGGGTGCTCAGTACTCAGGGTGCTGGGTGCTCAGTGCTCAGGGTGCTGGGTGCTCAGTGGTCTGGGTGATGGGTGCTCAGTGCTAAGGGTGCTGGGTGCTCAGTGCTCAGGGTGCTGAGTGCTCAGTGCTCTGGGTGCTGGGTGCTCAGTGCTCAGGGTGCTGGGTGCTCAGTGCTCAGGGTGCTGGGTGCTCAGTGCTCGGGGTGCTGGCTGCTGAGTGCTCAGGGTGCTGGGTGCTCAGTGCTCGGGGTGCTGGGTGCTCAGTACTCAGCGTGCTGGGTGCTCAGTACTCAGGGAGCTGGGTGCTCACTGCTCAGTGTGCTGGGTGCTCAGTGCTCAGGGTGCTGGGTGCTCAGTACTCAGGTTGCTCAGTACTCTGGGTGCTCGGTGCTCAGTACTCATGGTGCTGGGTGCTCAGTACTCAGGGTGCTCGGTGCTCAGTTCTCAGGGTGCTCGTTGCTCAGTGTTTGGGGTGCTGGGTGCTCAGTACTCAGGGTGCTGGGTGTTCAGTGCTCAGGGTGCTGGGTGCTCAGTGCTCAGGGTGCTGGGTGCTCAGTACTCAGTGCTCAGGATGCTGGGTGCTCAGTGCTCAGGGTGCTGGGTGCTCAGTGCTCAGGGTGCTCAGTGGTCAGTGCTCAGTACTCAGGGTGCTGGGAGCTCAGTACTCAGGGTACTGGGTGCTCAGTGCTTGGGGTGCCCGGTGCTCAGTGCTCGGGGTGCTGGGTGCTCAGTACTCAGGGTGCTGGGTGCTCAGTGCTCGGGGTGCTGGGTCCTCATTGCTCAGGGTGCTGGGTGCTCAGTACTCAGGGTGCTGGGTCCTCAGTGCACAGGGTGCTGGGTGCTCAGTACTCAGTGTGCTCAGTGCTCAGGGTGCTGGGTGCTCAGAACTCAGGGTGCTGGGTGCTCAGTACTCAGGGTGCTGGGTGCTCAGTACTCAGTGTGCTTGGTGCTCAGTACTCAGGGTGCTGGGTGCTCAGTGCAGAGGGTTCTCTGTGCTCAGTACTCATGGTGCTGGTTGCTCATTCTCAGGGTGCTGGGTGCTCAGTACTCAGGTTGCTCAGTACTCTGGGTGCTCATTGCTCAGTACTCATGGTGCTGGGTGCTCAGTACTCAGGGTGCTCGGTGCTCATTTCTCACGGTGCTCGGTGCTCAGTGTTTGGGGTGCTGGGTCCTCAGTACTCAGGGTGCTGGGTGCTCAGTGCTCAGGGTGCTGGGTGCTCAGTGCTCAGGGTGCTGGGTGCTCAGTACTCAGTGCTCAGGATGCTGGGTGCTCAGTGCTCAGGGTGCTGGGTGCTCAGTGCTCAGGGTGCTCAGTGCTCAGTGCTCAGTACTCAGGGTGCTGGGTGCTCAGTACTCAGAGTGCTGGGTGCTCAGTGCTCGGGGTGCCCGGTGCTCAGTGCTCGGGGTGCTCGGTGCTCAGTACTCAGGGTGCTGGGTGCTCAGTACTAAGGGTGCTGGGTCCTCAGTCCTCGGGGTGCTCCGTGCTCAGGGTGCTGGGTGCTCAGTACTCAAGGTGCTGGGTGCTCAGTGCTCGGGGTGCTGGGTGCTCAGTGCTCAGGGTGATCAGTGCTCAGTGCTCAGGGTGCTGGGTGCTCAGTCCTCAGGGTGCTCAGTGCTCAGAGTGCTGGGTGCTCATTACTCAGGGTGCTGGGTGCTCAGTACTCAGGGTGCTGGGTGCTCAGTGCTCAGGGTGCTGGGTGCTCAGTACTCAGGGTGCTCAGTGCTCAGTACTCGGGGTGCTTGGTGCTCAGTACTCAGGGTGCTCAGTTCTCAGTACTCAGGGTGCTGGGTGCTCAGTGCTCAGGGTGCTCAGTGCTCAGTGCTCGGGGTGCTGGGTGCTCAGTGCTCGGGGCGCTGGGTGCTCAGTGCTCCGGGTGCTGGGTGCTCAGTACTCGGGGTGCTGGGTGCTCAGTGCTCAGGGTGCTCAGTGCTCAGTACTCAGTGCTCAGGGTGCTCAGTGCTCAGTGCTCAGGGTGCTGGGTGTTCAGTACTCAGGGTGCTGGGTGCTCAGTGCTCAGGGTGCTGGGTGCTCAGTACTCTGGGTGTTGGGTGCTCAGTACTCAGGGTGATGGGTGCTCAGTGCTCGGGGTGCTGGGTGCTCAGTGCTCAGGGTGCTCCGTGCTCAGTGCTCAGGGTGCTGGGTGCCCAGTACTCAGGGTGCTGGGTGCTTAGTGCTCGAGGTGCTCGGTGCTCAGTACTCAAGGTTCTGAGTGCTCAGTGCTCAGGGTGCTGGGTGCTCAGTGCTCAGGGTGCTGGGTGCTCAGTGCTCGGGGAGCTGGGTGCTGAGTGCTCAGGGTGCTGGGTGCTCAGTGCTCGGGGTGCTCGGTGCTCAGTGCTCAGGGTCCTGGGTGCTCAGTACTCAGGCTGCTGGGTGCTTAGTACTCAGGGTGCTCAGTGCTCAGTACACAGGGTGCTGGGTGCTCAGTGCTCGGGGTGCTGGGTGCTCAGTGCTCAGTACTCAGGGTGCTGGGTGCTCAGTGCTCGGGGTTCTGGGTGCTCAGTACTCAGCGTGCTGGGTGCTCAGTACTCAGGGTGCTGGGTGCTCAGTGCTCAGGGTGCTGGGTGCTCAGTGCTCAGAGTGCTGGGTGCTCAGTGATCGGGGTGCTGGGTGCTCAGTACTCAGGGTGCTCAGTGCTCGGGGAGCTCGGTGCTCAGTACTCAGGGTGCTGGGTGCTCAGTACTCAGTGCTCGGGGTCCTGGGTGCTCCGTGCTCGGGGTGCTGTGTGCTCAGTGTTCTGGGTGCTTAGTGCTCAGTACTCAGGGTGCTGGGTGCTCAGTACTCAGGGTGCTGGTTGCTCAGTACTCAGGGTGCTGGGTGCTCATTCTCGGGGTGCTGGGTGCTCAGTGCTCGGGGTGCTGGGTGCTCAGTACTCAGGGTGCTGGGTGCTCAGTACTCAGGGTGCTGGATGCTCAGTACTCAGGGTGCTCGGTTCTCAGTACTCAGGGTGCTGTGTGCTCATTCTGAGGGTGCTGGGCGCTCAGTGCTCGGGGTGCTGGGTGCTCAGTACTCAGGGTGCTGGGGGCTAAGTACTCAGGGTGCTGGGTGCTCAGTACTCAGGGTGCTGGGTGCTCAGTGCTCGGGGTGCTGGGTGCTCAGTGCTCAGGGTGCTCCGTGCTCAGTGCTCAGGGTGCTGGGTGCTCAGCGCTCAGGATGCTGGGTGCTCAGTGCTGAGGGTGCTGGCTGCTCAGTGCTCAGGGTGCTGGATGCTCAGTACTCAGCGTGCTCAGTGCTCAGTACTCAGGGTGCTCAGTGCTCAGTACTCAGCGTGCTGGGTGCTCAGTGCTCAGGGTCCTCGGTGCTCAGTACTCAGGGTGCTCAGTGCTCAGTACTCAGCGTGCTTTGTGCTCAGTGCTCAGGGTGCTGGGTGCTCAGTACTCAGGGTGCTGGGTGCTCAGTACTCAGGGTGCAGTGTGCTCAGTACTCAGTGTGCTGGGTGCTCAGTGCTCGGGGTGCTCGGTGCTCAGTACTCAGGGTGCTGGGTGCTCAGTGCTCGGGGTGCTCGGTGCTCAGTACGTTGAGTGCTCACTACTCAGGGTGCTGGGTGCTCAGTGCTCAGGGTGCTGGGTGCTCAGTGCTCAGGGTGCTGGGTGCTCAGTGCTCAGGGTGCTGGGTGCTCAGTACTCAGGGTCCTGGGTGCAAAGTGCTCGGGGTGCTGGGTGCTCAGTGCTCAGGGTGCTGGGTGCTCAGTGCTCGGGGTGCTGGGTGCTCAGTACTCGGGGTGCTGGGTGCTCAGTACTCAGGGTACTGGGTGCTCAGTACTCAGGGTGCTGGGTGATCAGTACTCGGGTGCTGGGTGCTCAGTGCTCAGAGTGCTGGGTGCTCAGTGCTCGGGGTGCTGGGTGCTCAGTGCTCAGTACTCAGGGTGCTGGGTGCTCAGTGCTCTTGGTGCTGGGTGCACAGTGCTCAGTACTCAGGGTGCTGGGTGCTCAGTGCTCAGCGTGCTGGGTACTCAGTGCTCAGGGTGCTGGGTGCTCAGTGCTCAGGGTGCTGGGTGCTCAGTACTCAGGTTGCTGGGTACTCAGTGCTCGGGGTGCTGGGTGCTCAGTACTCAGGGTGCTGGGTGCTCAGTACTCAGGGTGCTCAGTGCTCAGTACTCAGGGTGCTCAGTAATCAGGGTGCTCAGTGCTCAGGGTGCTGGGTGCTCAGTGCTCGGGGTGCTGGGTGCTCAGTCCTCAGGGTGTTGGGTGCTCAGTGTTCAGGGTGCTCGGTGCTCAGTGCTCAGGGTGCTGGGTGCTCAGTACTCAGGGTGCTGGGTGCTCAGTGCTCGGGGTGCTGGGTGCTCAGTACTCAGGGTGCTGGGTGCTCAGTGCTCAGGGTGCTGGGTGCTCAGTGCTCAGGGTGCTCGGTGCTTAGTACTCATGGTGCTTGGTGCTCAGTGCTCAGGGTGCTGGGTGCTCAGTGCTCAGGGTGCTGGGTGCTCAGTACTCAGGGAGCTGGGTGCGCAGTACTCGGGGTGCTGGGTGCTCAGTACTCAGGGAGCTGGGTGCTCAGTACTCAGGGTGCTGGGTGCTCAGTACTCGGGTGCTGGGTGCTCAGTGCTCAGGGTGCTGGGTGCTCAGTGCTCGGGGTGCTGGGTGCTCAGTGCTCAGTACTCAGGGTGCTGGGGGCTCAGTTCTCGGGGTGCTGGGTGATCAGTGCTCAGTACTCAGGGTGCTGGGTGCTCAGTGCTCAGGGTGCTGGGTGCTCAGTGCTCAGGGTGCTGGGTGCTCTGTGCTCAGGGTGCTGGGTGCTCAGTGCTCAGGGTGCTGGGTGCTCAGTACTCAGGGTGCTGGGTGCGCAGTGCTCGGGGTGCTGGGTGCTCAGTGCTCAGGGTGCTTGGTGCTCAGTGCTCAGGGTGCTGGGTGCTCAGTCTTCGGGGTGCTGGGTGCTCAGTACTCAGGGTGCTGGGTGCTCAGTACTCAGGGTGCTGGGTGATCAGTACTCGGGTGCTGGGTGCTCAGTGCTCAGTACTCAGGGTTCTGGGTGCTCAGTGCTCGGGGTGCTGGGTGCACAGTGCTCAGTACTCAGGGTGCTGGGTGCTCAGTGCTCAGGGTGCTGGGTGATCAGTGCTCAGGGTGCTGGGTGCTCAGTGCTCAGGGTGCTGGGTACTCAGTGCTCGGGGTGCTGGGTGCTCAGTACTCAGGGTGCTGGGTGCTCAGTACTCAGGGTGCTCAGTGCTCAGTACTCAGGGTGCTGGGTGCTCAGTGCTCGGGGTGCTCGGTGCTCAGTACGTTGAGTGTTCACTACTCAGGGTGCTGTGTTCTCAGTGCTCAGGGTGCTGGGTGCTCAGTGCTCAGGGTGCTGGGTGCTCAGTGCTCAGGGTGCTGGGTGCTCAGTACTCAGGGTCCTTTGTGCGAAGTGCTCGGGGTGCTGGGTGCTCAGTGCTCGGGGTGCTGGGTGCTCAGAGCTCAGGGTGCTGGGTGCTCAGTGCTCAGGGTTCTGGGTGCTCAGTGCTCGGGGCGCTGGGTGCTCAGTGCTCGGGGTGCTAGGAGCTCAGTACTCAGTGTGCTGGGTGCTCAGTGCTCGGGGTGCTCGGTGCTCAGTACTCAGGGTGCTGGGTGCTCAGTGCTCGGGGTGCTCGGTGCTCAGTTCGTTGAGTGCTCACTACTCAGGGTGCTGGGTGCTCAGTGCTCAGGGTGCTGGGTGCTCAGTGCTCAGGGTGCTGGGTGCTCAGTGCTCAGGGTGCTGGGTGCTCAGTACTCAGGGTCCTGGGTGCGAAGTTCTCGGGGTGCTGGGTGCTCAGTGCTCAGGGTGCTGGGTGCTCAGTGCTCAGGGTGCTGGGTGCTCAGTACTCGGTGTGCTGGGTGCTCAGTACTCAGGGTACTGGGTGCTCAGTACTCAGGGTGCTGGTTGATCAGTACTCGGGTGCTGGGTGCTCAGTGCTCAGAGTGCTGGGTGCTCAGTGCTCGGGGTGCTGGGTGCTCAGTGCTCAGTACTCAGGGTGCTGGGTGCTCAGTGCTCTTGGTGCTGGGTGCACAGTGCTCAGTACTCAGGGTGCTGGGTGCTCAGTGCTCAGGGTGCTGGGTGCTCAGTGCTCAGGGTCCTGGGTGCTCAGTGCTCAGGGTGCTGGGTGCTCAGTACTCAGGGTGCTGGGTACTCAGTGCTCGGGGTGCTGGGTGCTCAGTACTCAGGGTGCTGGGTGCTCAGTACTCAGGGTGCTCAGTGCTCAGTACTCAGGGTGCTCAGTGCTCAGTACTCAGGGTGCTCAGTGCTCAGGGTGCTGGGTGCTCAGTGCTCGGGGTGCTGGGTGCTCAGTCCTCAGGGTGCTGGGTGCTCAGTGCTCAGGGTGCTCGGTGCTCAGTGCTCAGGGTGCTGGGTGCTCAGTACTCAGGGTGCTGGGTGCTCAGTGCTCGGGGTGCTGGGTGCTCAGTACTCAGGGTGCGGGGTGCTCAGTGCTCAGGGTGCTGGGTGCTCAGTGCTCAGGGTGCTCGGTGCTTAGTACTCAGGGTGCTGGGTGCTCAGTGCTCAGGGTGCTGGGTGCTCAGTGCTCAGGGTGCTGGGTGCTCAGTACTCAGGGTGCTGGGTGCGCAGTACTCGGGGTGCTGTTTGCTCAGTACTCAGTGAGCTCGGTGCTCAGTACTCAGGGTGCTGGGTGCTCAGTACTCGGCTGCTGGGTGCTCAGTGCTCAGGGTGCTGGGTGCTCAGTGCTCGGGGTGCTGGGTGCTCAGTGCTCAGTACTCAGGGTGCTGGGGGCTCAGTGCTCGGGGTGCTGGGTGCTCAGTGCTCAGTACTCAGGGTGCTGGGTGCTCAGTGCTCAGGGTGCTGGGTGCTCAGTGCTCAGGGTGCTGGGTGCTCAGTGCTCAGGGTGCTGGGTGCTCAGTGCTCAGGGTGCTGGGTGCTCAGTACTCAGGGTGCTGGGTGCGCAGTGCTCGGGGTGCTGGGTGCTCAGTGCTCAGGGTGCTGGGTGCTCAGTGCTCAGGGTGCTAGGTGCTCAGTACTCGGGGTGCTGGGTGCTCAGTACTCAGGGTGCTGGGTGCTCAGTTCTCAGGGTGCTGGGTGATCAGTACTCGGGTGCTGGGTGCTCAGTGCTCGGGGTGCTGGGTGCTCAGTGCTCAGTACTCAGGGTGCTGGGTGCTCAGTGCTCGGGGTGCTGGGTGCACAGTGCTCAGTACTCAGGGTGCTGGGTGCTCAGTGCTCAGGGTGCTGGGTGCTCAGTGCTCAGGGTGCTGGGTGCTCAGTGCTCAGAATGCTGGGTGCTCAGTGCTCAGGGTGCTGGGTACTCAGTGCTCGGGAAGCTGGGTGCTCAGTACTCATTGTGCTTTGTGCTCAGTACTCAGGGTGCTCAGTGCTCAGTACTCAGGGTGCTCAGTGCTCAGTACTCAGGGTGCTCAGTGCTCAGGGTTCTGGGTGCTCAGTGCTCAGGGTGCTCGGTGCTCAGTGCTCAGGGTGCTGGGTGCTCAGTACTCAGGGTGCTGGGTGCTCAGTGCTCAGGGTGCTCGGTGCTCAGTGCTCAGTGTTCTGGGTGCTCAGTGCTCGGGGCGCTGGGTGCTCAGTGCTCGGTGTGCTCGGAGCTCAGTACTCAGTGTACTGGGTGCTCAGTGCTCGGGGTGCTCGGTGCTCAGTACTCAGGGTGCTGGGTGCTCAGTGCTCGGGGTGCTCGGTGCTCAGTACGTTGGGTGCTCGCTAATCAGGGTGCTGGGTGCTCAGTGCTCAGGGTGCGGTCTGCTGATTACTCAGGGTGCTGGGTGCTCAGTGCTCAGGGTGCTGG
The DNA here is from genome assembly GCF_018167655.1 of Microtus oregoni. Lineage (NCBI taxonomy): Eukaryota > Metazoa > Chordata > Mammalia > Rodentia > Cricetidae > Microtus > Microtus oregoni. The sequence continues at coordinate 113,178 of NW_024544626.1, read as the reverse complement.
GTGCTCAGTGCTCAGGGTGCTCGGTGCTTAGTACTCAGGGTGCTCGGTGCTCGGGGTGCTCGGTGCTCGGGGTGCTGGCTGCTCAGTGCTCGGGATGCTGGGTGCTCAGTGCTCAGGGTGCTGGTTGCTCAGTGCTCGGGGTGCTCCGTGCTCAGTGCTCAGGGTGCTGGGTACTCAGTGCTCGGGGTCCTGGGTGCTCAGTACTCGGGGTGCTCGGTGCTCAGTACTCAGGGTGCTCGGTGCTCAGTACTCAGGGTGCTGGGTGCTTAGTACTCAGGGTGCTGGGTGCTTAGTACTCATGGTGCTGGATGCTCAGTGCTCAGGGTGCTCGGTGCTCAGTGCTCGGGGTGCTGGGTGCTCAGTACTCAGGGTGCTCAGTGCTCAGTGCTCTGGGTGCTGGGTGCTCAGTGCTCGGGGTGCTGGGTGCTCATTGCTCAGGGTGCTGGGTGCTCAGTACTCAGGGTGCTCAGTGCTCAGGGTGCTGGGTGCTCAGTGCTCGGGGTGCTGGGTACTCAGTGCTCAGTACACAGGGTGCGGGGTGCTCAGTGCTCAGGGTGCTGGGTGCTCAGTGCTCAATACTCAGGGTGCTGGGTGCTCAGTGCTCGGGGTGCTGGATGCTCAGTACTCAGGGTGCTGGGTGCTCAGTGCTCGGGGTGCTGGATGCTCAGTACTCAGGGTGCTGTGTGCTCAGTACTCAGTATGCTGGGTGCTCAGTGCTCGGGGTGCTCAGTACTCAGGGTGCTGTGTGTTCAGTGCTGAGGGTACTGGGTGCTCAGTACTCAGGGTGCTCAGTGCTTGGGGTGCTGGGTGCTCAGTACTCAGGGTGTTGGGTGCTCAGTACTCAGGGTGCTCAGTGCTTGGGGTGCTGGGTGCTCAGTACTCAGGGTCCTCAGTGCTTGGGGTGTTGGGTGCTCAGTACTCAGGGTGCTGGGTGCTCAGTGCTCAGGGTGCTGGGTGCTCAGTACTCAGGGTGCTGGGTGCTCAGTACTCAGTGTGCTAGGTGCTCAGTGCTCGGGGTGCTGGGTGCTCAGTGCTCAGGGTGCTGGGTGCTCAGTGCTCAGGGTTCTGGGTGCTCAGTGCTCGGGGCGCTGGATGCTCAGTGCTCGGGGTGCTTGGAGCTCAGTACTCAGTGTGCTGGGTGCTCAGTGCTCGGGGTGCTCGGTGCTCAGTACTCAGGGTGCTGGGTGCTCAGTGCTCGGGGTGCTCGGTGCTCAGTACGTTGGGTGCTCACTACTCAGGGTGCTGGGTGCTCAGTGCTCAGGGTGCTGGGTGCTCAGTGCTCAGGGTGCTGGGTGCTCAGTACTCAGGGTGCCGGGTGGGCAGTGCTCGGGGTGCTGGGTGCTCAGTGCTCAGGGTGCTGGGTGCTCAGTGCTCAGGGTGCTGCATGCTCAGTACTCGTGGTGCTGGGTGCTCAGTACTCAGGGTGCTGGGTGATCAGTACTCGGGTGCTGGGTGCTCAGTGCTCAGAGTGCGGGGTGCTCAGTGCTCGGGGTGCTGGGTGCTCAGTGCTCAGTACTCAGGGTGCTGGGTGCTCAGTGCTCTTGGTGCTGGGTGCACAGTGCTCAGTACTCAGGGTGCTGGGTGCTCAGTGCTCATGGTGCTGGGTGCTCAGTGCTCAGGTTGCTGGGTGCTCAGTGCTCAGGGTGCTGGGTGCTCAGTGCTCAGGGTGCTGGGTACTCAGTGCTCGGGGTGCTGGGTGCTCAGTACTCAGGGTCCTGGGTGCTCAGTACTCAGGGTGCTCAGTGCTCAGTACTCAGGGTGCTCAGTGCTCAGTACTCAGAGTGCTCAGTGCTCAGGGTGCTGGGTGCTCAGTGCTCGGGGTGCTGGGTGCTCAGTCCTCAGGGTGCTGGGTGCTCAGTGCTCAGGGTGTTCAGTGCTCAGTGCTCAGGGTGCTGGGTGCTCAGTACTCAGGGTGCTGGGTGCTCAGTGCTCAGGGTGCTGGGTGCTCAGTACTCAGGGTGCTGGGTGCTCAGTGCTCAGGGTGCTGGGTGCTCAGTGCACAGGGTGCTCTGTGCTTACTACTCAGGGTGCTGGGTGCTCAGTACTCAGGGTGCTGGGTGCTCAGTGCTCAGGGTGCTGGGTGCTCAGTGCTCAGGGTGCTGGGTGCTCAGTACTCAGGGTGCTGGGTGCTCATTAGTCGGGGTGCTGGGTGCTCAGTACTCAGGGAGCTGGGTGCTCAGTACTCAGGGTGCTGGGTGCTCAGTACTCGGGTGCTGGGTTCTCAGTGCTCATGGTGCTGGGTGCTCAGTGCTCGGGGTGCTGGGTGCTCAGTGCTCAGTACTCACGGTGCTGGGGGCTCAGTGCTCGGGGTGCTGGGTGCTCACTGGTCAGTACTCAGGGTGCTGGGTGCTCAGTGCTCAGGGTGCTGGATGCTCAGTGCTCAGGGTGCTGGGTGCTCAGTGCTCAGGGTGCTGGGTGCTCAGTGCTCAGGGTGCTGGGTGCTCAGTACTCAGGGTGCTGGGTGCGCAGTGCTCGGGGTGCTGGGTGCTCAGTGCTCAGGGTGCTGGGTGCTCAGTGCTCAGGGTGCTGGGTGCTCAGTACTCGGGGTGCTGGGTGCTCAGTACTCAGGGTGCTCGGTGCTCAGTACTCAGGGTGCTGGGTGATCAGTACTCGGGTGCTGGGTGCTCAGTGCTCGGGGTGCTGGGTGCTCAGTGCTCAGTACTCAGGGTGCTGGGTGCTCAGTGCTCGGGGTGCTGGGTGCACAGTGCTCAGTACTCAGGGTGCTGGGTGCTCAGTGCTCAGGGTGCTGGGTGCTCAGTGCTCAGGGTACTGGGTGCTCAGTGCTCAGGGTGCTGGGTGCTCAGTACTCGGGGTGCTGGGTGCTCAGTACTCAGGGAGCTGGATGCTCAGTGCTCAGGGTGCTGGGTGCTCAGTGCTCAGGGTGCTGGGTGCTCAGTACTCGGGGTGCTGGGTGCTCAGTACTCAGGGAGCTGGGTGCTCAGTACTCAGGGTGCTGGGTGCTCAGTACTCGGGTGCTGGGTTCTCAGTGCTCAGGGTGCTGGGTGCTCAGTGCTCGGGGTGCTGGGTGCTCAGTGCTCAGAACTCAGGCTGCTGGGGGCTCAGTGCTCGGGGTGCTGGGTGCTCAGTGGTCAGTACTCAGGGTGCTGGGTGCTCAGTGCTCAGGGTGCTGGGTGCTCAGTGCTCAGGGTGCTGGGTGCTCAGTGCTCAGGGTGCTGGGTGCTCAGTGCTCAGGGTGCTGGGTGCTCAGTACTCAGGGTGCTGGGTGCGCAGTGCTCGGGGTGCTGGGTGCTCAGTACTCAGGGTGCTGGGTGCTCTGTACTCAGGGTGCTGGGTGATCAGTACTCGGGTGCTGGGTGCTCAGTGCTCGGGGTGCTGGGTGCTCAGTGCTCAGTACTCAGGGTGCTGGGTGCTCAGTACTCAGGGTTCTGGGTGCTCATTCTCGGGGTGCTGGGTGCTCAGTGCTCGGGGTGCTGGGTGCTCAGTAATCAGGGTGCTGGGGGCTCAGTACTCAGGGTGCTGGGGGCTCAGTACTCAGGGTGCTCGGTTCTCAGTACTCAGGGTGCTGGGTGCTCATTCTGAGGGTGCTGGGTGCTCAGTGCTCGGGGTGCTGGGTGCTCAGTACTCAGGGTGCTGGGTGCTCAGCACTCAGGGTGCTGGGTGCTCAGTGCTCAGGGTGCTGGGTGCTCAGTACTCAGGGTGCTCGGTGCTCAGTGCTCAGGGTGCTTGGTGCTCAGTACTCTGGGTGTTGGATGCTCAGTACATAGGGTGCTGGGTGCTCAGTGCTCGGGGTGCTGGGTGCTCAGTGCTCAGGGTGCTGGGTGCTCAGTGCTCAGGGTGCTGGGTGCTCAGTATTCAGGGTGCTGGGTGCTTAGTGCTCGAGGAGCTCGGTGCTCAGTACTCAAGGTTCTCGGTGCTCAGGGCTCAGGGTGCTGGGGGCAAAGTCCTCGGGGTGCTCCGTGCTCAGGGTGCCGGGTGATCAGTGCTCAGGGTGCTGGGTGCTCAGTGCTCGGGGAGCTGGGTGCTGAATGCTCAGGGTGCTGGGTGCTTAGTGATCGGGGTGCTCAGTGCTCAGTGCTCAGGGTCCTGGGTGCTCAGTCCTCAGGGTGCTGGGTGCTTAGTTCTCAGGGTGCTCAGTGCTCAGTACACAGGGTGCTGGGTGCTCAGTGCTCGGGGTGCTGGGTGCTCAGTGCTCAGTACTCAGGGTGCTGGGTGCTCAGTGCTCGGGGTGCTGGGTGCTCAGTACTCAGCGTGCTGGGTGCTCAGTACTCAGGGTGCTGGGTGCTCAGTGCTCAGGGTGCTGGGTGCTCAGTGCTCAGGGTGCTGGGTGCTCAGTGATCGGGGTGCTGGGTGCTCAGTACTCAGGGTGCTCAGTGCTCGGGGAGCTCGGTGCTCAGTACTCAGTGTGCTGGGTGCTCAGTACTCAGTGCTCGGGGTCCTGGGTGCACCGTGCTCGGGGTGCTGGGTGCTCAGTGCTCAGGGTGCTGGGTGCTCAGTGCTCAGGGTGCTGGGTGCTCAGTACTCAGGGTACTCGGTGTTCAGTACTCAGGGTGCTGGGTGATCAGTGCTCAGGGAGCTTTGTGCTCAGTACTCAGTGTGCTGGGTGCTCAGTACTCAGGGTGCTGGGTGCTCAGTACTCAGGGTGCTCGGTGCTCAGTACTCAGTGTGCTGGGTGCTCAGTGCTCAGGGTGCTGGGTCCTCAGTGCTCAGGGTGCTGGGTGCTTAGTGCTCGGGGTGCTGGGTGCTCAGTACTCAGGGTGCTGGGTGCTCAGTACTCGGGGTGCTGGGTGCTCAGTACTCAGGGAGCTGGGTGCTCAGTACTCAGGGTGCTGGGTGCTCAGTACTCGGGTGCTGGGTGCTCAGTACTCAGGGTGCTGGGTGCTCAGTGCTCGGGGTGCTGGGTGCTCAGTGCTCAGTACTCAGGGTGCTCGGTGCTCAGTGCTCGGGGTGCTGGGTGCTCAGTGCTCAGTACTCAGGGTGCTGGGTGCTCAGTGCTCAGGGTGCTGGGTGCTCAGTGCTCAGGGTGCTGGGTACTCAGTGCTCGGGGTGCTGGGTGCTCAGTACTCAGGGTGCTGGGTGCCCAGGACTCAGGGTGCTCAGTGATCAGTACTCAGGGTGCTCAGTGCTCAGGGTGCTCTGTGCTCAGTGCTCGGGGTGCTGGGTGCTCAGTGCTCAGGGTCCTCGGTGCTCAGTACTCAGGGTGCTCAGTGCTCAGTACTCAGCGTGCTTTGTGCTCAGTGCTCGGGGTGCTGGGTGCTCAGTACTCAGGGTGCTGGTTGCTCAGTGCTCGGGGTGCTCGGTGATCAGTACTCAGGGTGCTGGGTGCTCAGTGCTCAGGGTGCTGGGTACTCAGTACTCAGGGTGCTGGGTGCTCAGTGCTCAGGGTGCTGGGTGCTCAGTGCTCAGGGTACTGGGTGCTCAGTGCTCAGGGTGCTGGGTGCTCAGTACTCGGGGTGCTGGGTGCTCAGTACTCAGGGAGCTGGATGCTCAGTGCTCAGGGTGCTGGGTGCTCAGTGCTCAGGGTGCTGGGTGCTCAGTACTCGGGGTGCTGGGTGCTCAGTACTCAGGGAGCTGGGTGCTCAGTACTCAGGCTGCTGGGTGCTCAGTACTCGGGTGCTGGGTTCTCAGTGCTCAGGGTGCTGGGTGCTCAGTGCTCGGGGTGCTGGGTGCTCAGTGCTCAGTACTCAGGGTGCTGGGGGCTCAGTGCTCAGTACTCAGGGTGCTGGGGGCTCAGTACTCAGGGTGCTGGGTGCTCAGTACTCAGGGTGCTGGGTGCTCAGTGCTCAGGGTGCTCGGTGCTCAGTACTCAGGGTGCTGGGTGCTCATTCTCGTCGTGCTGGGTGCTCAGTACTCAGGTTGCTCAGTACTCTGGGTGCTCGGTCCTCAGTACTGATGGTGCTGGGTGCTCAATACTCAGGGTGCTTGGTGCTCAGTTCTCAGGGTGCTCGGTGCTCAGTGTTTGGGGTGCTGGGTCCTCAGTACTCAGGGTGCTGGGTGCTCAGTGCTCAGGGTGCTGGGTGCTCAGTGTTCAGGTTGCTGGGTGCTCAGTACTCAGTGCTCAGGATGCTGGGTGCTCAGTGCTCAGGGTGCTGGGTGCTCAGTGCTCAGCGTGCTCAGTGCTCAGTGCTCAGTACTCAGGGTGCTGTGTGCTCAGTACTCAGGGTGGTGGGTGCTCAGTGCTCGGGGTGCCCGGTGCTCAGTGCTCGGGGTGCTCGGTGCTCAGTACTCAGGGTGCTGGGTGCTCAGTACTCAGGGTGCTGGGTGCTCAGTCCTCGGGGTGCTCCGTGCTCAGGGTGCTGGGTGCTCAGTACTCAGGGTGCTGGGTGCTCAGTGCTCGGGGTGCTGGGTGCTCAGTGCTCAGGGTGATCATTGCTCAGTGCTCAGGGTGCTGGGTGCTCAGTCCTCAGGGTGCTCAGGGCTCAGGGTGCTGGGTGCTCAGTACTCAGGGTGCTGGGTGCTGAGTGCTCAGGGTGCTGGGTGTTCAGTGCTCAGGGTGCTGGGTGCTCAGTACTCAGGGTGCTCACTGCTCAGTACTCGGGGTGCTTGGTGCTCAGTACTCAGGGTGCTCAGTGCTCAGTACTCGGGGTGCTGGCTGCTCAGTGCTCAGGGTGCTCAGTGCTCAGTGCTCGGGGTGTTGGGTGCCCAGTGCTCGGGGCGCTGGGTGCTCAGTGCTCGGGGTGCTGGGTGCTCAGTACTCGGGGTGCTGGGTGCTCAGTGCTCAGAGTGCTCAGTGGTCAGTACTCAGTGCTCAGGGTGCTCAGTGCTCAGTGCTCAGGGTGCTGGGTGTTCAGTACTCAGGGAGCTGGGTGCTCAGTGCTCAGTGTGCTGGGTGCTCAGTGCTCAGGGTGCTGTGTGGTCAGTACTCAGGGTGCTGGGTGCTTAGTGCTCGTGGTGCTCGGTGCTCAGTACTCAAGGTGCTGGGTGCTCAGTGCTCAGGGTGCTGGGTGCTCAGTCCTCAGGTTGCTCCGTGCTCAGGGTGCTGGGTGCTCAGTCCTCAGGGTGCTGGGTGCTCAGTGCTCGGGGAGCTGGGTGCTGAGTGCTCAGGGTGCTGGGTGCTCAGTGCTCGGGGTGCTCGGTGCTCAGTGCTCAGGGTCCTGGGTGCTCAGTACTCAGGGTGCTGGGTGCTTAGTACTCAGGGTGCTCAGTGCTCAGTACACAGGGTGCTGGGTTCTCAGTGCTCGGGGTGCTGGGTGCTCAGTGCTCAGTACTCAGGGTGCTGGGTGCTCAGTGCTCGGGGTGCTGGGTGCTCAGTACTCAGCGTGTTGGGTGCTCAGTACTCAGGGTGCTGGGTGCTCAGTGCTCAGGGTGCTGGGTGTTCAGTGCTCAGGGTGCTGGGTGCTCAGTGATCGGGGTGCTGGGTGCTCAGTACTCAGTGTGCTCAGTGCTCGGGGAGCTCGGTGCTCAGTACTCAGGGTGCTGGGTGCTCAGTACTCAGTGCTCGGTGTCCTGGGTGCTCCGTGCTCGGGGTGCTGGGTGCTCAGTGCTCTGGGTGCTTAGTGCTCAGTACTCAGGGTGCTGGGTGCTCAGTACTCAGGGTTCTGGGTGCTCATTCTCGGGGTGCTGGGTGCTCAGTGCTCGGGGTGCTGGGTGCTCAGTAATCTGGGTGCTGGGGGCTCAGTACTCAGGGTGCTGGTGGCTCAGTACTCAGGGTGCTCGGTTCTCAGTACTCAGGGTGCTGGGTGCTCATTCTGAGGGTGCTGGGTGCTCAGTGCTCGGGGTGCTGGGTGCTCAGTACTCAGGGTGCTGGGTGCTCAGTACTCAGGGTGCTGGGTGCTCAGTGCTCAGGGTGCTGGGTGCTCAGTACTCAGGGTGCTCGGTGCTCAGTGCTCAGGGTGCTGGGTGCTCAGTACTCAGGGTGCTGGGTGCTCAGTACTCAGGGTGCTGCGTGCTCAGTGCTCAGGGTGCTTGGTGCTCAGTACTCTGGGTGTTGGATGCTCAGTACATAGGGTGCTGGGTGCTCAGTGCTCGGGGTGCTGGGTGCTCAGTGCTCAGGGTGCTGGGTGCTCAGTGCTCAGGGTGCTGGGTGCTCAGTATTCAGGGTGCTGGGTGCTTAGTGCTCGAGGAGCTCGGTGCTCAGTACTCAAGGTTCTCGGTGCTCAGGGCTCAGGGTGCTGGGGGCAAAGTCCTCGGGGTGCTCCGTGCTCAGGGTGCCGGGTGATCAGTGCTCAGGGTGCTGGGTGCTCAGTGCTCGGGGAGCTGGGTGCTGAATGCTCAGGGTGCTGGGTGCTTAGTGATCGGGGTGCTCAGTGCTCAGTGCTCAGGGTCCTGGGTGCTCAGTCCTCAGGGTGCTGGGTGCTTAGTTCTCAGGGTGCTCAGTGCTCAGTACACAGGGTGCTGGGTGCTCAGTGCTCGGGGTGCTGGGTGCTCAGTGCTCAGTACTCAGGGTGCTGGGTGCTCAGTGCTCGGGGTGCTGGGTGCTCAGTACTCAGCGTGCTGGGTGCTCAGTACTCAGGGTGCTGGGTGCTCAGTGCTCAGGGTGCTGGGTGCTCAGTGCTCAGGGTGCTGGGTGCTCAGTGATCGGGGTGCTGGGTGCTCAGTACTCAGGGTGCTCAGTGCTCGGGGAGCTCGGTGCTCAGTACTCAGTGTGCTGGGTGCTCAGTACTCAGTGCTCGGGGTCCTGGGTGCACCGTGCTCGGGGTGCTGGGTGCTCAGTGCTCTGGGTGCTTAGTGCTCAGTACTCAGGGTGCTGGGTGCTCAGTACTGAGGGTGCTGGGTGCTCATTCTCGGGGTGCTGGCTGCTCAGTGCTTGGGGTGCTGGGTGCTCAGTACTCAGGGTGCTGGGGGCTCAGTACTCAGGGTGCTGGGTGCTCAGTACTCAGGGTGCTCGGTTCTCAGTATTCAGGGTGCTGGGTGCTTATTCTGAGGGTGCTGGGCGCTCAGTGCTCGGGGTGCTGTGTGCTCAGTACTCAGGGTGCTGGGGGCTCAGTACTCAGGGTGCTGGGTGCTCAGTGCTCAGGGTGATTTGTTCTCAGTACTCAGGGTGCTGGGTGCTCAGTGCTCGGGGTGCTGGGTGCTCAGTACTCGGGGTGCTCAGTGCTCAGTACTCAGGGTGCTGGGTGCTCAGTACTCAGGGTGCTGGGTGCTCAGTGCTCGGGGTGCTCGGTGCTCAGTACTCGGGGTGCTGGGTGCTCAGTACTCGGGGTGCTGGGTGCTCAGTGCTGAGGGTGCTGGCTGCTCAGTGCTCAGGGTGCTGGATGCTCAGTACTCAGCGTGCTCGGTGCTCAGTACTCAGGGTGCTCAGTGCTCAGTACTCAGCGTGCTGGGTGCTCAGTGCTCAGGGTCCTCGGTGCTCAGTACTCAGGGTGCTCAGTGCTCAGTACTCAGCGTGCTTTGTGCTCAGTGCTCTGGGTGCTGGGTGCTCAGTACTCAGGGTGCTGGGTGCTCAGTGCTCAGGGTGCTCGGTGATCAGTACTCAGGGTGCTGGGTGCTCAGTGCTCAGGGTGCTGGGTACTCAGTACTCAGGGTGCTGGGTGATCAGTGCTCAGGGTGCTGGGTGCTCAGTGCTCAGGGTGCTGGGTGCTCAGTGCTCGGGGTGCTGGGTGCTCAGTGCTCAGGGTGCTGGGTGTTCAGTGCTCAGTGCTCAGGGTGCTGGGTGCTCAGTACTCAGGGTGCTGGGTGCTCATTCTCGTGGTGCTGGGTGCTCAGTACTCAGGTTGCTCAGTACTCTGGGTGCTCGGTGCTCAGTACTCATGGTGCTGGGTGCTCAGTACTCAGGGTGCTCGGTGCTCAGTTCTCAGGGTGCTCGGTGCTCAGTGTTTGGGGTGCTTGGTCCTCAGTACTCAGGGTGCTGGGTGCTCAGTGCTCAGGGTGCTGGGTGCTCAGTGCTCAGGGTGCTGGGTGCTCAGTACTCAGTGCTCAGGATGCTGGGTGCTCAGTGCTCAGGGTGCTGGGTGCTCAGTGCTCAGCGTGCTCAGTGCTCAGTGCTTAGTACTCAGGGTGCTGGGTGCTCAGTACTCAGGGTGCTGGGTGCTCAGTGCTAGGGGTGCCTGGTGCTCAGTGCTCGGGGTGCTCGGTGCTCAGTACTCAGGGTGCTGGGTGCTCAGTACTCAGGGTGCTGGGTGCTCAGTCCTCGGGATGCTCCGTGCTCAGGGTGCTGGGTGCTCAGTCCTCAGGGTGCTGGGTGCTCAGTGCTCGGGGTTCTGGGTGCTCAGTGCTCAGGGTGATCAGTGCTCAGTGCTCAGGTTGCTGGGTGCTCAGTCCTCAGGGTGCTCAGTGCTCAGGGTGCTGGGTGCTCAGTACTCAGGGTGCTGGGTGCTCAGTACTCAGGGTGATGGTTGCTCAGTGCTCAGGGTGTTGGGTGCTCAGTACTCAGGGTGCTCAGTTCTCAGTACTCGGGGTGTTTGGTGCTCAGTACTCAGGGTGCTCAGTGCTCAGTACTCGGGGTGCTGTGTGCTCAGTGCTCAGGGTGCTCAGTGCTCAGTGCTCGGGGTGCTGGGTGCTCAGTGCTCGGGGCGCTGGGTGCTCAGTGCTCGGGGTGCTGGGTGCTCAGTACTCGGGGTGCTGGGTGCTCAGTGCTCAGGGTGCTCAGTGCTCAGTACTCAGTGCTCAGGGTGCTCAGTGCTCAGTACTCGGGGTGCTGTGTGCTCAGTGCTCAGGGTGCTCAGTGCTCAGTGCTCAGGGTGCTCAGTGCTCAGTGCTCAGTGTGCTGGGTGTTCAGTACTCAGGGTGCTGGGTGCTCAGTACTCAGGGTGCTGGGTGCTCACTTCTCAGGGTGCTGGGTGCTCAGTACTCTGGGTGTTGGGTGCTCCGTACTCAGGGTGCTGGGTGCTCAGTGCTCAGGGTGCTGGGTGCTCAGTGCTCAGGGTGCTGGGTGCTCAGTGCTCAGGGTGCTGGGTGCTTTGTGCTCGAGGTGCTCGGTGCTCAGTACTCAAGGTTGTGGGTGCTCAGTGCTCAGGGTGCCGGGTGCTCAGTCCTCGGGGAGCTCCGTGCTCAGGGTGCTGGGTGCTCAGTGGTCAGGGTGCTGGGTGCTCAGTGCTCGGGGTGCTGGGTGCTGACTGCTCAGGGTGCTGGGTGCTCAGTGATCGGGGTGCTCAGTGATCAGTGCTCAGGGTCCTGGGTGCTCAGTACTCAGGGTGCTGGGTGCTTAGTTCGCAGGATGCTCAGTGCTCAGTACACAGGGTGCTGGGTGCTCAGTGCTCGGGGTGCTGGGTGCTCAGTGCTCAGTACTCAGGGTGCTGGGTGCTCAGTGCTCGGGGTGCTGGGTGCTCAGTACTCAGCGTGCTGGGTGCTCAGTACTCAGGGTGCTGGGTGCTCAGTGCTCAGGGTGCTGGGTGCTCAGTGCTCAGGGTGCTGGGTGCTCAGTGATCGGGGTGCTGGGTACTCAGTACTCAGGGTGCTCAGTGCTCGGGGAGCTCGGTGCTCAGTACTCAGTGTGCTGGGTGCTCAGTACTCAGTGCTCGGGGTCCCGGGTGCTCCGTGCTCGGGGTGCTGGGTGCTCAGTGCTCTGGGTGCTTAGTGCTCAGTACTCAGGGTGCTGGGTGCTCAGTACTCAGGGTGCTGGGTGCTCATTCTCGGCGTGCTGGGTGCTCATTCTCGGGGTGCTGGGTGCTCAGTACTCAGGTTGCTCAGTACTCTGAGTGCTCGGTGCTCAGTACTCATGGTGGTGGGTGCTCAGTACTCAGGGTGCTCGGTGCTCAGTTCTCAGGGTGCTCAGTGCTCAGTGTTTGGGGTGCTGGGTCCTCAGTACTCAGGGTGCTGGGTGCTCAGTACTCAGTGCTGAGGATGCTGGGTGCTCAGTGCTCAGGGTGCTGGGTGCTCAGTACTCAGTGCTCAGGATGCTGGGTGCTCAGTGCTCAGGGTGCTGGGTGCTCAGTACTCAGTGCTCAGGATGCTGGGTGCTCAGTGCTCAGGGTGCTGGGTGCTCAGTGCTCAGGGTGCTCAGTGCTCAGTGCTCAGTACTCAGGGTGCTGGGTGCTCAGTACTCAGGGTACTGGGTGCTCAGTGCTCGGGGTGCCCGGTGCTCAGTGCTCGGGGTGCTGGGTGCTCAGTACTCAGGGGGCTGGGTGCTCAGTGCTCGGGGTGCTGGGTCCTCATTGCTCAGAGTGCTGGGTGCTCAGTACTCAGAGTTCTGGGTCCTCAGTGCTCAGGGTGCTGGGTGCTCAGTACTCAGTGTGCTCAGTGCTCAGGGTGCTGGGTGCTCAGAACTCAGGGTGCTGGGTGCTCAGTACTCAGGGTGCTGGGTGCTCAGTACTCAGGGTGCTTGGTACTCAGTACTCAGGGTGCTGGGTGCTCAGTGCTCAGGGTGCTCGGTGCTCAGTACTCATGGTGCTGGGTGCTCATTCTCGGGGTGCTGGGTGCTCAGTACTCAGGTTGCTCAGTACTCTGGGTGCTTGTTGCTCAGTACTCATGGTGCTGGGTGCTCAGTACTCAGGGTGCTCGGTGCTCAGTTCTCAGGGTGCTTGGTGCTCAGTGTTTGGGGTGCTGGGTCCTCAGTACTCAGGGTGCTGGGTGCTCAGTGCTCAGGGTGCTGGGTGCTCAGTGCTCAGGGTGCAGGGTGCTCAGTACTCAGTGCTCAGGATGCTGGGTGCTCAGTGCTCAGGGTGCTGGGTGCTCAGTGCTCAGGGTGCTCAGTGCTCAGTGCTCAGTACTCAGGGTGCTGGGTGCTCAGTGCTCGGGGTGCCCGGTGCTCAGTGCTCGGGGTGCTCGGTGCTCAGTACTCAGGGTGCTGGGTGCTCAGTACTCAGGGTGCTGGGTGCTCAGTCCTCGGGGTGCTCCGTGCTCAGGGTGCTGGGTGCTCAGTACTCAGGCTGCTGGGTGCTCAGTGCTCGGGGTGCTGGGTGCTCAGTGCTCAGGGTGATCAGTGCTCAGTGCTCAGGGTGCTGGGTGCTCATTCCTCAGGGTGCTTAGTGCTCAGGGTGCTGGCTACTCAGAACTCAGGGTGCTCGGTGCTCAGTGCTCGGGGTGCTGGGTGCTCAATACTCAGGGTACTGGGTGCTCAGTACTCAGGGTGCTCAGTGCTTGGGGTGCTGGGTGCTCAGTACTCAGGGTGCTCAGTGCTTGGGGTGTTGGGTGCTCAGTACTCAGGGTGCTGGGTGCTCAGTGCTCAGGGTGCTGGGTGCTCAGTGCGCGGGGTGCTGGGTGCTCAGTGCTCTGGGTGCTGGGTGCTCAGGGCTCGGGGTGCTGGGTGCTCAGTGCTCAGGGTGCTGGGTGCTCAGTGCTCAGGGTGCTGGGTGCTCAGTGCTCGGGGTGCTGGGTGCTCAGTGCTCGGGGTGCTGGGTGCTCAGTGCTCGGGGTGCTAGGTGCTCAGTGCTCGGGGTGCTGGGTGCTCAGTACTCGGGGTGCTCAGTGCTCAGTACTCAGGGTGCTGGGTGCTCAGTGCTCACGGTGCTGGGTGCTCAGTGCTCGGGGTGCTGGCTGCTCGGTGCTCAGGTTGCTTGGTGCTCAGTACTCGGGGTGCTGGGTGCTCAGTACTCAGGGTGCTGGGTGCTCATTGCTCGGGGTGCTGGGTGCTCAGTGCTCGGGGTGCTGGGTGCTCAGTGCTCGGGGTGCTGGGTGCTTAGTACTCGGGGTGCTGGGTGCTCAGTGCTCAGGGTGCTGGGTCTCAGTGGTTGGGGTACTGGGTACTCAGTGCTCAGTAAACAGGGTGCTGGGTGCTCAGTGCTCGGGGTGCTGGGTGCTCAGTGCTCAGTACTCAGGGTGCTGGGTGCTCAGTGCTCAGGGTGCTGGGTGCTCAGTACTCAGGGTACTCGGTGTTCAGTACTCAGGGTGCTGGGTGATCAGTGCTCAGGGAGCTTTGTGCTCAGTACTCAGTGTGCTGGGTGCTCAGTACTCAGGGTGCTGGGTGCTCAGTACTCAGGGTGCTCGGTGCTCAGTACTCAGGGTGCTGGGAGCTCAGTGCTCAGGGTGCTGGGTCCTCAGTGCTCAGGGTGCTGGGTGCTTAGTGCTCGGGGTGCTGGGTGCTCAGTACTCAGGGTGCTGGGTGCTCAGTACTCGGGGTGCTGGGTGCTCAGTACTCAGGGAGCTGGGTGCTCAGTACTCAGGGTGCTGGGTGCTCAGTACTCGGGTGCTGGGTGCTCAGTACTCAGGGTGCTGGGTGCTCAGTGCTCGGGGTGCTGGGTGCTCAGTGCTCAGTACTCAGGGTGCTCGGTGCTCAGTGCTCGGGGTGCTGGGTGCTCAGTGCTCAGTACTCAGGGTGCTGGGTGCTCAGTGCTCAGGGTGCTGGGTGCTCAGTGATCAGGGTGCTGGGTACTCAGTGCTCGGGGTGCTGGCTGCTCAGTACTCAGGGTGCTGGGTGCCCAGGACTCAGGGTGCTCAGTGCTCAGTACTCAGGGTGCTCAGTGATCAGTACTCAGGGTGCTCAGTGCTCAGGGTGCTCTGTGCTCAGTGCTCGGGGCGCTGGGTGCTCAGTCCTCAGGGTGCTGTGTGCTCAGTGCTCAGGGTGCTCGGTGCTCAGTGCTCAGGGTGCTGGGTGCTCAGTACTCAGGGTGCTGGGTGCTCAGTGCTCAGGGTGCTGGGTGCTCAGTGCTCAGGGTGCTCGGTGCTTAGTACTCAGGGTGCTCGGGGCTCGAGGTGCTGGGTGCTCAGTGCTCAGGGTGCTGGGTGCTCAGTGCTCGGGGTACTGGGTGCTCAGTGCTCGGGGTGCTGGGTGCTCAGTGCTCAGGGTGCTGGGTGCTCAGTGCTCGGGGTGCTGGGTGCTCAGTACTCGGGGTGCTCGGTGCTCAGTACTCAGGGTGCTGGGTGCTCAGTGCTCAGGGTGCTGGGTGCTCAGTACTCAGGGTGCTGGGTGCTCGGTGCTCAGTACGCTGGGTGCTCAGTACTCAGGGTGCTGGCTGCTCAGTACTCAGGGTGCTCGGTGCTCAGTACTCAGGGTGCTGGGTGCTCAGTGCTCGTGGTGCTGGGTGCTCGTTACTCAGGGGGCTGGGTGCTCAGTACTCAGGGTGCTCAGTGCTTGGGGTGCTCGGTGCTCAGTACTCAGGGTGCTGGGTGCTCAGTGCTCAGGGTGCTGGGTGCTCAGTACTCAGGGTGCTGGGTGCTCAGTACTCGGGGTGCTCGGTGCTCAGTACTCAGGGTGCTGGGTGCTCAGTGCTCAGGGTGCTGGGTGCTCAGTACTCAGGGTGCTGGGTGCTCGGTGCTCAGTACGCTGGGTGCTCAGTACTCAGGGTGCTGGCTGCTCAGTACTCAGGGTGCTCGGTGCTCAGTACTCAGGGTGCTGGGTGCTCAGTGCTCGGGGTGCTGGGTGCTCATTACTCAGGGGGCTGGGTGCTCAGTACTCAGGGTGCTCAGTGCTTGGGGTGCTGGGTGCTCAGTATTCAGGGTGCTGGGTGCTCAGTGCTCGGGGAGCTGGGTGCTGACTGCTCAGGGTGCTGGGTGCTCAGTGATCGGGGTGCTCAGTGCTCAGTGCTCAGGGTCCTGGGTGCTCAGTACTCAGGGTGCTGGGTGCTTAGTTCGCAGGATGCTCAGTGCTCAGTACACAGGGTGCTGGGTGCTCAGTGCTCGGGGTGCTGGGTGCTCAGTGCTCAGTACTCAGGGTGCTGGGTGCTCAGTGCTCGGGGTGCTGGGTGCTCAGTACTCAGCGTGCTGGGTGCTCAGTACTCAGGGTGCTGGGTGCTCAGTGCTCAGGGTGCTGGGTGCTCAGTGCTCAGGGTGCTGGGAGCTCAGTGATCGGGGTGCTGGGTGCTCAGTACTCAGGGTGCTCAGTGTTCGGGGAGCTCGGTGCTCAGTACTCAGTGTGCTGGGTGCTCAGTACTCAGTGCTCGGGGTCCCGGGTGCTCCGTGCTCGGGGTGCTGGGTGCTCAGTGCTCTGGGTGCTTAGTGCTCAGTACTCAGGGTGCTGGGTGCTCAGTACTCAGGGTGCTGGGTGCTCATTCTCGGCGTGCTGGGTGCTCATTCTCGGGGTGCTGGGTGCTCAGTACTCAGGGTGCTGGGTGCTCAGTACTCAGGGTGCTCGGTGCTCAGTACTCAGGGTGCTGGGAGCTCAGTGCTCAGGGTGCTGGGTCCTCAGTGCTCAGGGTGCTGGGTGCTTAGTGCTCGGGGTGCTGGGTGCTCAGTACTCAGGGTGCTGGGTGCTCAGTACTCGGGGTGCTGGGTGCTCAGTACTCAGGGAGCTGGGTGCTCAGTACTCAGGGTGCTGGGTGCTCAGTACTCGGGTGCTGGGTGCTCAGTACTCAGGGTGCTGGGTGCTCAGTGCTCGGGGTGCTGGGTGCTCAGTGCTCAGTACTCAGGGTGCTCGGTGCTCAGTGCTCGGGGTGCTGGGTGCTCAGTGCTCAGTACTCAGGGTGCTGGGTGCTCAGTGCTCAGGGTGCTGGGTGCTCAGTGATCAGGGTGCTGGGTACTCAGTGCTCGGGGTGCTGGGTGCTCAGTACTCAGGGTGCTGGGTGCCCAGGACTCAGGGTGCTCAGTGCTCAGTACTCAGGGTGCTCAGTGATCAGTACTCAGGGTGCTCAGTGCTCAGGGTGCTCTGTGCTCAGTGCTCGGGGCGCTGGGTGCTCAGTCCTCAGGGTGCTGTGTGCTCAGTGCTCAGGGTGCTCGGTGCTCAGTGCTCAGGGTGCTGGGTGCTCAGTACTCAGGGTGCTGGGTGCTCAGTGCTCAGGGTGCTGGGTGCTCAGTGCTCAGGGTGCTCGGTGCTTAGTACTCAGGGTGCTCGGGGCTCGAGGTGCTGGGTGCTCAGTGCTCAGGGTGCTGGGTGCTCAGTGCTCGGGGTACTGGGTGCTCAGTGCTCGGGGTGCTGGGTGCTCAGTGCTCAGGGTGCTGGGTGCTCAGTGCTCGGGGTGCTGGGTGCTCAGTACTCGGGGTGCTCGGTGCTCAGTACTCAGGGTGCTGGGTGCTCAGTGCTCAGGGTGCTGGGTGCTCAGTACTCAGGGTGCTGGGTGCTCGGTGCTCAGTACGCTGGGTGCTCAGTACTCAGGGTGCTGGCTGCTCAGTACTCAGGGTGCTCGGTGCTCAGTACTCAGGGTGCTGGGTGCTCAGTGCTCGTGGTGCTGGGTGCTCGTTACTCAGGGGGCTGGGTGCTCAGTACTCAGGGTGCTCAGTGCTTGGGGTGCTCGGTGCTCAGTACTCAGGGTGCTGGGTGCTCAGTGCTCAGGGTGCTGGGTGCTCAGTACTCAGGGTGCTGGGTGCTCAGTACTCGGGGTGCTCGGTGCTCAGTACTCAGGGTGCTGGGTGCTCAGTGCTCAGGGTGCTGGGTGCTCAGTACTCAGGGTGCTGGGTGCTCGGTGCTCAGTACGCTGGGTGCTCAGTACTCAGGGTGCTGGCTGCTCAGTACTCAGGGTGCTCGGTGCTCAGTACTCAGGGTGCTGGGTGCTCAGTGCTCGGGGTGCTGGGTGCTCATTACTCAGGGGGCTGGGTGCTCAGTACTCAGGGTGCTCAGTGCTTGGGGTGCTGGGTGCTCAGTATTCAGGGTGCTGGGTGCTCAGTGCTCGGGGAGCTGGGTGCTGACTGCTCAGGGTGCTGGGTGCTCAGTGATCGGGGTGCTCAGTGCTCAGTGCTCAGGGTCCTGGGTGCTCAGTACTCAGGGTGCTGGGTGCTTAGTTCGCAGGATGCTCAGTGCTCAGTACACAGGGTGCTGGGTGCTCAGTGCTCGGGGTGCTGGGTGCTCAGTGCTCAGTACTCAGGGTGCTGGGTGCTCAGTGCTCGGGGTGCTGGGTGCTCAGTACTCAGCGTGCTGGGTGCTCAGTACTCAGGGTGCTGGGTGCTCAGTGCTCAGGGTGCTGGGTGCTCAGTGCTCAGGGTGCTGGGAGCTCAGTGATCGGGGTGCTGGGTGCTCAGTACTCAGGGTGCTCAGTGTTCGGGGAGCTCGGTGCTCAGTACTCAGTGTGCTGGGTGCTCAGTACTCAGTGCTCGGGGTCCCGGGTGCTCCGTGCTCGGGGTGCTGGGTGCTCAGTGCTCTGGGTGCTTAGTGCTCAGTACTCAGGGTGCTGGGTGCTCAGTACTCAGGGTGCTGGGTGCTCATTCTCGGCGTGCTGGGTGCTCATTCTCGGGGTGCTGGGTGCTCAGTACTCAGGTTGCTCAGTACTCTGAGTGCTCGGTGCTCAGTACTCATGGTGCTGGGTGCTCAGTACTCAGGGTGCTCGGTGCTCAGTTCTCAGGGTGCTCAGTGCTCAGTGTTTGGGGTGCTGGGTCCTCAGTACTCAGGGTGCTGGGTGCTCAGTACTCAGTGCTCAGGATGCTGGGTGCTCAGTGCTCAGGGTGCTGGGTGCTCAGTACTCAGCGCTCAGGATGCTGGGTGCTCAGTGCTCAGGGTGCTGGGTGCTCAGTACTCAGTGCTCAGGATGCTGGGTGCTCAGTGCTCAGGGTGCTGGGTGCTCAGTGCTCAGGTTGCTCAGTGCTCAGTGCTCAGTACTCAGGGTGCTGGGTGCTCAGTACTCAGTGCTCAGGATGCTGGGTGCTCAGTGCTCAGTGCTCTGGGTGCTGGGTGCTCAGTGCTCGGGGTGCTGGGTGCTCATTGCTCAGGGTGCTGGGTGCTCAGTACTCAGGGTGCTCAGTGCTCAGGGTGCTGGGTGCTCAGTGCTCGGGGTGCTGGGTACTCAGTGCTCAGTACACAGGGTGCTTGGTGCTCAGTGCTCAGGGTGCTGGGTGCTCAGTGCTCAGTACTCAGGGTGCTGGGTGCTCAGTGCTCGGGGTGCTGGATGCTCAGTACTCAGGGTGCTGGGTGCTCAGTGCTCGGGGTGCTGGATGCTCAGTACTCAGGGTGCTGGGTGCTCAGTACTCAGTATGCTGGGTGCTCAGTGCTCGGGGTGCTCAGTACTCAGGGTGCTGTGTGTTCAGTGCTGAGGGTACTGGGTGCTCAGTACTCAGGGTGCTCAGTGCTTGGGGTGCTGGGTGCTCAGTACTCAGGGTGTTGGGTGCTCAGTACTCAGGGTGCTCAGTGCTTGGGGTGCTGGGTGCTCAGTACTCAGGGTCCTCAGTGCTTGGGGTGTTGGGTGCTCAGTACTCAGGGTGCTGGGTGCTCAGTGCTCAGGGTGCTGGGTGCTCAGTACTCAGGGTGCTGGGTGCTCAGTACTCAGTGTGCTAGGTGCTCAGTGCTCAGGGTGCTGGGTGCTCAGTGCTCAGGGTGCTGGGTGCTCAGTGCTCAGGGTTCTGGGTGCTCAGTGCTCGGGGCGCTGGATGCTCAGTGCTCGGGGTGCTCGGAGCTCAGTACTCAGTGTGCTGGGTGCTCAGTGCTCGGGGTGCTCGGTGCTCAGTACTCAGGGTGCTGGGTGCTCAGTGCTCGGGGTGCTCGGTGCTCAGTACGTTGGGTGCTCACTACTCAGGGTGCTGGGTGCTCAGTGCTCAGGGTGCTGGGTGCTCAGTGCTCAGGGTGCTGGGTGCTCAGTACTCAGGGTGCCGGGTGGGCAGTGCTCGGGGTGCTGGGTGCTCAGTGCTCAGGGTGCTGGCTGCTCAGTACTCAGGGTGCTCGGTGCTCAGTACTCAGGGTGCTGGGTGCTCAGTGC
This sequence comes from Microtus oregoni, assembly GCF_018167655.1. Lineage (NCBI taxonomy): Eukaryota > Metazoa > Chordata > Mammalia > Rodentia > Cricetidae > Microtus > Microtus oregoni. Next base: position 93,853 of record NW_024544626.1, on the reverse strand, counting down.
TCGGGGTGCTGGGTGCTCATTACTCAGGGGGCTGGGTGCTCAGTACTCAGGGTGCTCAGTGCTTGGGGTGCTGGGTGCTCAGTATTCAGGGTGCTGGGTGCTCAGTGCTCGGGGAGCTGGGTGCTGACTGCTCAGGGTGCTGGGTGCTCAGTGATCGGGGTGCTCAGTGCTCAGTGCTCAGGGTCCTGGGTGCTCAGTACTCAGGGTGCTGGGTGCTTAGTTCGCAGGATGCTCAGTGCTCAGTACACAGGGTGCTGGGTGCTCAGTGCTCGGGGTGCTGGGTGCTCAGTGCTCAGTACTCAGGGTGCTGGGTGCTCAGTGCTCGGGGTGCTGGGTGCTCAGTACTCAGCGTGCTGGGTGCTCAGTACTCAGGGTGCTGGGTGCTCAGTGCTCAGGGTGCTGGGTGCTCAGTGCTCAGGGTGCTGGGAGCTCAGTGATCGGGGTGCTGGGTGCTCAGTACTCAGGGTGCTCAGTGTTCGGGGAGCTCGGTGCTCAGTACTCAGTGTGCTGGGTGCTCAGTACTCAGTGCTCGGGGTCCCGGGTGCTCCGTGCTCGGGGTGCTGGGTGCTCAGTGCTCTGGGTGCTTAGTGCTCAGTACTCAGGGTGCTGGGTGCTCAGTACTCAGGGTGCTGGGTGCTCATTCTCGGCGTGCTGGGTGCTCATTCTCGGGGTGCTGGGTGCTCAGTACTCAGGTTGCTCAGTACTCTGAGTGCTCGGTGCTCAGTACTCATGGTGCTGGGTGCTCAGTACTCAGGGTGCTCGGTGCTCAGTTCTCAGGGTGCTCAGTGCTCAGTGTTTGGGGTGCTGGGTCCTCAGTACTCAGGGTGCTGGGTGCTCAGTACTCAGTGCTCAGGATGCTGGGTGCTCAGTGCTCAGGGTGCTGGGTGCTCAGTACTCAGTGCTCAGGATGCTGGGTGCTCAGTGCTCAGGGTGCTGGGTGCTCAGTACTCAGTGCTCAGGATGCTGGGTGCTCAGTGCTCAGGGTGCTGGGTGCTCAGTGCTCAGGTTGCTCAGTGCTCAGTGCTCAGTACTCAGGGTGCTGGGTGCTCAGTACTCAGTGCTCAGGATGCTGGGTGCTCAGTGCTCAGTGCTCTGGGTGCTGGGTGCTCAGTGCTCGGGGTGCTGGGTGCTCATTGCTCAGGGTGCTGGGTGCTCAGTACTCAGGGTGCTCAGTGCTCAGGGTGCTGGGTGCTCAGTGCTCGGGGTGCTGGGTACTCAGTGCTCAGTACACAGGGTGCGGGGTGCTCAGTGCTCAGGGTGCTGGGTGCTCAGTGCTCAGTACTCAGGGTGCTGGGTGCTCAGTGCTCGGGGTGCTGGATGCTCAGTACTCAGGGTGCTGGGTGCTCAGTGCTCGGGGTGCTGGATGCTCAGTACTCAGGGTGCTGGGTGCTCAGTACTCAGTATGCTGGGTGCTCAGTGCTCGGGGTGCTCAGTACTCAGGGTGCTGTGTGTTCAGTGCTGAGGGTACTGGGTGCTCAGTACTCAGGGTGCTCAGTGCTTGGGGTGCTGGGTGCTCAGTACTCAGGGTGTTGGGTGCTCAGTACTCAGGGTGCTCAGTGCTTGGGGTGCTGGGTGCTCAGTACTCAGGGTCCTCAGTGCTTGGGGTGTTGGGTGCTCAGTACTCAGGGTGCTGGGTGCTCAGTGCTCAGGGTGCTGGGTGCTCAGTACTCAGGGTGCTGGGTGCTCAGTACTCAGTGTGCTAGGTGCTCAGTGCTCGGGGTGCTGGGTGCTCAGTGCTCAGGGTGCTGGGTGCTCAGTGCTCAGGGTTCTGGGTGCTCAGTGCTCGGGGCGCTGGATGCTCAGTGCTCGGGGTGCTCGGAGCTCAGTACTCAGTGTGCTGGGTGCTCAGTGCTCGGGGTGCTCGGTGCTCAGTACTCAGGGTGCTGGGTGCTCAGTGCTCGGGGTGCTCGGTGCTCAGTACGTTGGGTGCTCACTACTCAGGGTGCTGGGTGCTCAGTGCTCAGGGTGCTGGGTGCTCAGTGCTCAGGGTGCTGGGTGCTCAGTACTCAGGGTGCCGGGTGGGCAGTGCTCGGGGTGCTGGGTGCTCAGTGCTCAGGGTGCTGGGTGCTCAGTGCTCAGGGTGCTGCATGCTCAGTACTCGTGGTGCTGGGTGCTCAGTACTCAGGGTGCTGGGTGATCAGTACTCGGGTGCTGGGTGCTCAGTGCTCAGAGTGCGGGGTGCTCAGTGCTCGGGGTGCTGGGTGCTCAGTGCTCAGTACTCAGGGTGCTGGGTGCTCAGTGCTCTTGGTGCTGGGTGCACAGTGCTCAGTACTCAGGGTGCTGGGTGCTCAGTGCTCATGGTGCTGGGTGCTCAGTGCTCAGGTTGCTGGTTGCTCAGTGCTCAGGGTGCTGGGTGCTCAGTGCTCAGGGTGCTGGGTACTCAGTGCTCGGGGTGCTGGGTGCTCAGTACTCAGGGTCCTGGGTGCTCAGTACTCAGGGTGCTCAGTGCTCAGTACTCAGGGTGCTCAGTGCTCAGTACTCAGAGTGCTCAGTGCTCAGGGTGCTGGGTGCTCAGTGCTCGGGGTGCTGGGTGCTCAGTCCTCAGGGTGCTGGGTGCTCAGTGCTCAGGGTGTTCAGTGCTCAGTGCTCAGGGTGCTGGGTGCTCAGTACTCAGGGTGCTGGGTGCTCAGTGCTCAGGGTGCTGGGTGCTCAGTACTCAGGGTGCTGGGTGCTCAGTGCTCAGGGTGCTGGGTGCTCAGTGCACAGGCTGCTCTGTGCTTACTACTCAGGGTGCTGGGTGCTCAGTACTCAGGGTGCTGGGTGCTCAGTGCTCAGGGTGCTGGGTGCTCAGTGCTCAGGGTGCTGGGTGCTCAGTACTCAGGGTGCTGGGTGCTCATTAGTCGGGGTGCTGGGTGCTCAGTACTCAGGGAGCTGGGTGCTCAGTACTCAGGGTGCTGGGTGCTCAGTACTCGGGTGCTGGGTTCTCAGTGCTCATGGTGCTGGGTGCTCAGTGCTCGGGGTGCTGGGTGCTCAGTGCTCAGTACTCAGGGTGCTGGGGGCTCAGTGCTCGGGGTGCTGGGTGCTCACTGGTCAGTACTCAGGGTGCTGGGTGCTCAGTGCTCAGGGTGCTGGATGCTCAGTGCTCAGGGTGCTGGGTGCTCAGTGCTCAGGGTGCTGGGTGCTCAGTGCTCAGGGTGCTGGGTGCTCAGTACTCAGGGTGCTGGGTGCGCAGTGCTCGGGGTGCTGGGTGCTCAGTGCTCAGGGTGCTGGGTGCTCAGTGCTCAGGGTGCTGGGTGCTCAGTACTCGGGGTGCTGGGTGCTCAGTACTCAGGGTGCTCGGTGCTCAGTACTCAGGCTGCTGGGTGATCAGTACTCGGGTGCTGGGTGCTCAGTGCTCGGGGTGCTGGGTGCTCAGTGCTCAGTACTCAGGGTGCTGGGTGCTCAGTGCTCGGGGTGCTGGGTGCACAGTGCTCAGTACTCAGGGTGCTGGGTGCTCAGTGCTCAGGGTGCTGGGTGCTCAGTGCTCAGGGTACTGGGTGCTCAGTGCTCAGGGTGCTGGGTGCTCAGTACTCGGGGTGCTGGGTGCTCAGTACTCAGGGAGCTGGATGCTCAGTGCTCAGGGTGCTGGGTGCTCAGTGCTCAGGGTGCTGGGTGCTCAGTACTCGGGGTGCTGGGTGCTCAGTACTCAGGGAGCTGGGTGCTCAGTACTCAGGGTGCTGGGTGCTCAGTACTCGGGTGCTGGGTTCTCAGTGCTCAGGGTGCTGGGTGCTCAGTGCTCGGGGTGCTGGGTGCTCAGTGCTCAGTACTCAGGGTGCTGGGGGCTCAGTGCTCGGGGTGCTGGGTGCTCAGTGGTCAGTACTCAGGGTGCTGGGTGCTCAGTGCTCAGGGTGCTGGGTGCTCAGTGCTCAGGGTGCTGGGTGCTCAGTGCTCAGGGTGCTGGGTGCTCAGTGCTCAGGGTGCTGGGTGCTCAGTACTCAGGGTGCTGGGTGCGCAGTGCTCGGGGTGCTGGGTGCTCAGTGCTCGGGGTGCTGGGTGCTCAGTGCTCAGGGTGCTGGGTGCTCAGTACTCGGGGTGCTGGGTGCTCAGTACTCAGGGTGCTGGGTGCTCAGTACTCAGGGTGCTGGGTGATCAGTACTCGGGTGCTGGGTGCTCAGTGCTCGGGGTGCTCCGTGCTCAGTACGTTGGGTGCTCGCTACTCAGGGTGCTGGGTGCTCAGTGCTCAGGGTGCTGGGTGCTCAGTGCTCAGGGTGCTGGGTGCTCAGTGCTCAGGGTGCTGGGTGATCAGTACTCGGGTGCTGGGTGCTCAGTGCTCAGAGTGCTGGCTGCTCAGTGCTCGGGTTGCTGGGTGCTCAGTGCTCAGTACTCAGGGTGCTGGGTGCTCAGTGCTCTTGGTGCTGGGTGCACAGTGCTCAGTACTCAGGGTGCTGGGTGCTCAGTGCTGAGGGTGCTGGCTGCTCAGTGCTCAGGGTGCTGGATGCTCAGTACTCAGCGTGCTCGGTGCTCAGTACTCCGGGTGCTCAGTGCTCAGTACTCAGCGTGCTGGGTGCTCAGTGCTCAGGGTCCTCGGTGCTCAGTACTCAGGGTGCTCAGTGCTCAGTACTCAGCGTGCTTTGTGCTCAGTGCTCGGGGTGCTGGGTGCTCAGTACTCAGGGTGCTGGTTGCTCAGTGCTCGGGGTGCTCGGTGATCAGTACTCAGGGTGCTGGGTGCTCAGTGCTCAGGGTGCTGGGTACTCAGTACTCAGGGTGCTGGGTGCTCAGTGCTCAGGGTGCTGGGTGCTCAGTGCTCAGGGTACTGGGTGCTCAGTGCTCAGGGTGCTGGGTGCTCAGTACTCGGGGTGCTGGGTGCTCAGTACTCAGGGAGCTGGATGCTCAGTGCTCAGGGTGCTGGGTGCTCAGTGCTCAGGGTGCTGGGTGCTCAGTACTCGGGGTGCTGGATGCTCAGTACTCAGGGAGCTGGGTGCTCAGTACTCAGGGTGCTGGGTGCTCAGTACTCGGGTGCTGGGTTCTCAGTGCTCAGGGTGCTGGGTGCTCAGTGCTCGGGGTGCTGGGTGCTCAGTGCTCAGTACTCAGGGTGCTGGGGGCTCAGTGCTCAGTACTCAGGGTGCTGGGGGCTCAGTACTCAGGGTGCTGGGTGCTCAGTACTCAGGGTGCTGGGTGCTCAGTGCTCAGGGTGCTCGGTGCTCAGTACTCAGGGTGCTGGGTGCTCATTCTCGTCGTGCTGGGTGCTCAGTACTCAGGTTGCTCAGTACTCTGGGTGCTCGGTCCTCAGTACTGATGGTGCTGGGTGCTCAGTACTCAGGGTGCTTGGTGCTCAGTTCTCAGGGTGCTCGGTGCTCAGTGTTTGGGGTGCTGGGTCCTCAGTACTCAGGGTGCTGGGTGCTCAGTGCTCAGGGTGCTGGGTGCTCAGTGCTCAGGGTGCTGGGTGCTCAGTACTCAGTGCTCAGGATGCTGGGTGCTCAGTGCTCAGGGTGCTGGGTGCTCAGTGCTCAGCGTGCTCAGTGCTCAGTGCTCAGTACTCAGGGTGCTGTGTGCTCAGTACTCAGGGTGGTGGGTGCTCAGTGCTCGGGGTGCCCGGTGCTCAGTGCTCGGGGTGCTCGGTGCTCAGTACTCAGGGTGCTGGGTGCTCAGTACTCAGGGTGCTGGGTGCTCAGTCCTCGGGGTGCTCCGTGCCCAGGGTGCTGGGTGCTCAGTACTCAGGGTGCTGGGTGCTCAGTGCTCGGGGTGCTGGGTGCTCAGTGCTCAGGGTGATCATTGCTCAGTGCTCAGGGTGCTGGGTGCTCAGTCCTCAGGGTGCTCAGGGCTCAGGGTGCTGGGTGCTCAGTACTCAGGGTGCTGGGTGCTGAGTGCTCAGGGTGCTGGGTGCTCAGTGCTCAGGGTGCTGGGTGCTCAGTACTCAGGGTGCTCACTGCTCAGTACTCGGGGTGCTTGGTGCTCAGTACTCAGGGTGCTCAGTGCTCAGTACTCGGGGTGCTGGCTGCTCAGTGCTCAGGGTGCTCAGTGCTCAGTGCTCGGGGTGTTGGGTGCCCAGTGCTCGGGGCGCTGGGTGCTCAGTGCTCGGGGTGCTGGGTGCTCAGTTCTCGGGGTGCTGGGTGCTCAGTGCTCAGAGTGCTCAGTGCTCAGTACTCAGTGCTCAGGGTGCTCAGTGCTCAGTGCTCAGGGTGCTGGGTGTTCAGTACTCAGGGAGCTGGGTGCTCAGTGCTCAGTGTGCTGGGTGCTCAGTGCTCAGGGTGCTGTGTGGTCAGTACTCAGGGTGCTGGGTGCTTAGTGCTCGTGGTGCTCGGTGCTCAGTACTCAAGGTGCTGGGTGCTCAGTGCTCAGGGTGCTGGGTGCTCAGTCCTCAGGTTGCTCCGTGCTCAGGGTGCTGGGTGCTCAGTCCTCAGGGTGCTGGGTGCTCAGTGCTCGGGGAGCTGGGTGCTGAGTGCTCAGGGTGCTGGGTGCTCAGTGCTCGGGGTGCTCGGTGCTCAGTGCTCAGGGTCCTGGGTGCTCAGTACTCAGGGTGCTGGGTGCTTAGTACTCAGGGTGCTCAGTGCTCAGTACACAGGGTGCTGGGTTCTCAGTGCTCGGGGTGCTGGGTGCTCAGTGCTCAGTACTCAGGGTGCTGGGTGCTCAGTGCTCGGGGTGCTGGGTGCTCAGTACTCAGCGTGCTGGGTGCTCAGTACTCAGGGTGCTTGGTGCTCAGTGCTCAGGGTGCTGGGTGTTCAGTGCTCAGGGTGCTGGGTGCTCAGTGATCGGGGTGCTGGGTGCTCAGTACTCAGTGTGCTCAGTGCTCGGGGAGCTCGGTGCTCAGTACTCAGGGTGCTGGGTGCTCAGTACTCAGTGCTCGGTGTCCTGGGTGCTCCGTGCTCGGGGTGCTGGGTGCTCAGTGCTCTGGGTGCTTAGTGCTCAGTACTCAGGGTGCTGGGTGCTCAGTACTCAGGGTGCTGGGTACTCATTCTCGGGGTGCTGGTTGCTCAGTGCTCGGGGTGCTGGGTGCTCAGTAATCAGGGTGCTGGTGGCTCAGTACTCAGGGTGCTGGGGGCTCAGTACTCAGGGTGCTCGGTTCTCAGTACTCAGGGTGCTGGGTGCTCATTCTGAGGGTGCTGGGTGCTCAGTGCTCGGGGTGCTGGGTGCTCAGTACTCAGGGTGCTGGGTGCTCAGTACTCAGGGTGCTGGGTGCTCAGTGCTCAGGGTGCTGGGTGCTCAGTACTCAGGGTGCTCGGTGCTCAGTGCTCAGGGTGCTGGGTGCTCATTCTGAGGGTGCTGGGTGCTCAGTGCTCGGGGTGCTGGGTGCTCAGTACTCAGGGTGCTGGGTGCTCAGTACTCAGGGTGCTGGGTGCTCAGTGCTCAGGGTGCTGGGTGCTCAGTATTCAGGGTGCTGGGTGCTTAGTGCTCGAGGAGCTCGGTGCTCAGTACTCAAGGTTCTCGGTGCTCAGGGCTCAGGGTGCTGGGGGCAAAGTCCTCGGGGTGCTCCGTGCTCAGGGTGCCGGGTGATCAGTGCTCAGGGTGCTGGGTGCTCAGTGCTCGGGGAGCTGGGTGCTGAATGCTCAGGGTGCTGGGTGCTCAGTGATCGGGGTGCTCAGTGCTCAGTGCTCAGGGTCCTGGGTGCTCAGTCCTCAGGGTGCTGGGTGCTTAGTTCTCAGGGTGCTCAGTGCTCAGTACACAGGGTGCTGGGTGCTCAGTGCTCGGGGTGCTGGGTGCTCAGTGCTCAGTACTCAGGGTGCTGGGTGCTCAGTGCTCGGGGTGCTGGGTGCTCAGTTCTCAGCGTGCTGGGTGCTCAGTACTCAGGGTGCTGGGTGCTCAGTGCTCAGGGTGCTGGGTGCTCAGTGCTCAGGGTGCTGGGTGCTCAGTGATCGGGGTGCTGGGTGCTCAGTACTCAGGGTGCTCAGTGCTCGGGGAGCTCGGTGCTCAGTACTCAGTGTGCTGGGTGCTCAGTACTCAGTGCTCGGGGTCCTGGGTGCACCGTGCTCGGGGTGCTGGGTGCTCAGTGCTCTGGGTGCTTAGTGCTCAGTACTCAGGGTGCTGGGTGCTCAGTACTGAGGGTGCTGGGTGCTCATTCTCGGGGTGCTGGCTGCTCAGTGCTCGGGGTGCTGGGTGCTCAGTACTCAGGGTGCTGGGGGCTCAGTACTCAGGGTGCTGGGTGCTCAGTACTCAGGGTGCTCGGTTCTCAGTACTCAGGGTGCTGGGTGCTCATTCTGAGGGTGCTGGGCGCTCAGTGCTCGGGGTGCTGTGTGCTCAGTACTCAGGGTGCTGGGGGCTCAGTACTCAGGGTGCTGGGTGCTCAGTGCTCAGGGTGATTTGTTCTCAGTACTCAGGGTGCTGGGTGCTCAGTGCTCGGGGTGCTGGGTGCTCAGTACTCGGGGTGCTCAGTGCTCAGTACTCAGGGTGCTGGGTGCTCAGTACTCAGGGTGCTGGGTGCTCAGTGCTCGGGGTGCTCGGTGCTCAGTACACGGGGTGCTGGGTGCTCAGTACTCGGGGTGCTGGGTGCTCAGTGCTGAGGGTGCTGGCTGCTCAGTGCTCAGGGTGCTGGATGCTCAGTACTCAGCGTGCTCGGTGCTCAGTACTCAGGGTGCTCAGTGCTCAGTACTCAGCGTGCTGGGTGCTCAGTGCTCAGGGTCCTCGGTGCTCAGTACTCAGGGTGCTCAGTGCTCAGTACTCAGCGTGCTTTGTGCTCAGTGCTCTGGGTGCTGGGTGCTCAGTACTCAGGGTGCTGGGTGCTCAGTGCTCAGGGTGCTCGGTGATCAGTACTCAGGGTGCTGGGTGCTCAGTGCTCAGGGTGCTGGGTACTCAGTACTCAGGGTGCTGGGTGCTCAGTGCTCAGGGTGCTGGGTGCTCAGTGCTCAGGGTGCTGGGTGCTCAGTGCTCGGGGTGCTGGGTGCTCAGTGCTCAGGGTGCTGGGTGTTCAGTGCTCAGTGCTCAGGGTGCTGGGTGCTCAGTACTCAGGGTGCTGGGTGCTCATTCTCGTGGTGCTGGGTGCTCAGTACTCAGGTTGCTCAGTACTCTGGGTGCTCGGTGCTCAGTACTCATGGTGCTGGGTGCTCAGTACTCAGGGTGCTCGGTGCTCAGTTCTCAGGGTGCTCGGTGCTCAGAGTTTGGGGTGCTTGGTCCTCAGTACTCAGGGTGCTGGGTGCTCAGTGCTCAGGGTGCTGGGTGCTCAGTGCTCAGGGTGCTGGGTGCTCAGTACTCAGTGCTCAGGATGCTGGGTGCTCAGTGCTCAGGGTGCTGGGTGCTCAGTGCTCAGCGTGCTCAGTGCTCAGTGCTCAGTACTCAGGGTGCTGGGTGCTCAGTACTCAGGGTGCTGGGTGCTCAGTGCTAGGGGTGCCCGGTGCTCAGTGCTCGGGGTGCTCGGTGCTCAGTACTCAGGGTGCTGGGTGCTCAGTACTCAGCGTGCTGGGTGCTCAGTCCTCGGGATGCTCCGTGCTCAGGGTGCTGGGTGCTCAGTCCTCAGGGTGCTGGGTGCTCAGTGCTCGGGGTTCTGGGTGCTCAGTGCTCAGGGTGATCAGTGCTCAGTGCTCAGGTTGCTGGGTGCTCAGTCCTCAGGGTGCTCAGTGCTCAGGGTGCTGGGTGCTCAGTACTCAGGGTGCTGGGTGCTCAGTACTCAGGGTGCTGGTTGCTCAGTGCTCAGGGTGTTGGGTGCTCAGTACTCAGGGTGCTCAGTTCTCAGTACTCGGGGTGTTTGGTGCTCAGTACTCAGGGTGCTCAGTGCTCAGTACTCGGGGTGCTGTGTGCTCAGTGCTCAGGGTGCTCAGTGCTCAGTGCTCGGGGTGCTGGGTGCTCAGTGCTCGGGGCGCTGAGTGCTCAGTGCTCGGGGTGCTGGGTGCTCAGTACTCGGGGTGCTGGGTGCTCAGTGCTCAGGGTGCTCAGTGCTCAGTACTCAGTGCTCAGGGTGCTCAGTGCTCAGTACTCGGGGTGCTGTGTGCTCAGTGCTCAGGGTGCTCAGTGCTCAGTGCTCAGGGTGCTCAGTGCTCAGTGCTCAGGGTGCTGGGTGTTCAGTACTCAGGGTGCTGGGTGCTCAGTACTCAGGGTGCTGGGTGCTCACTGCTCAGGGTGCTGGGTGCTCAGTACTCTGGGTGTTGGGTGCTCAGTACTCAGGGTGCTGGGTGCTCAGTGCTCAGGGTGCTGGGTGCTCAGTGCTCAGGGTGCTGGGTGCTCAGTGCTCAGGGTGCTGGGTGCTTAGTGCTCGAGGTGCTCGGTGCTCAGTACTCAAGGTTGTGGGTGCTCAGTGCTCAGGGTGCCGGGTGCTCAGTCCTCGGGGTGCTCCGTGCTCAGGGTGCTGGGTGCTCAGTGGTCAGGGTGCTGGGTGCTCAGTGCTCGGGGAGCTGGGTGCTGACTGCTCAGGGTGCTGGGTGCTCAGTGATCGGGGTGCTCAGTGCTCAGTGCTCAGGGTCCTTCGTGCTCAGTACTCAGGGTGCTGGGTGCTTAGTTCGCAGGATGCTCAGTGCTCAGTACACAGGGTGCTGGGTGCTCAGTGCTCGGGGTGCTGGGTGCTCAGTGCTCAGTACTCAGGGTGCTGGGTGCTCAGTGCTCGGGGTGCTGGGTGCTCAGTACTCAGCGTGCTGGGTGCTCAGTACTCAGGGTGCTGGGTGCTCAGTGCTCAGGGTGCTGGGTGCTCAGTGTTCAGGGTGCTGGGTGCTCAGTGATCGGGGTGCTGGGTACTCAGTACTCAGGGTGCTCAGTGCTCGGGGAGCTCGGTGCTCAGTACTCAGTGTGCTGGGTGCTCAGTACTCAGTGCTCGGGGTCCCGGGTGCTCCGTGCTCGGGGTGCTGGTTGCTCAGTGCTCTGGCTGCTTAGTGCTCAGTACTCAGGGTGCTGGGTGCTCAGTACTCAGGGTGCTGGGTGCTCATTCTCGGCGTGCTGGGTGCTCATTCTCGGGGTGCTGGGTGCTCAGTACTCAGGTTGCTCAGTACTCTGAGTGCTCGGTGCTCAGTACTCATGGTGCTGGGTGCTCAGTACTCAGGGTGCTCGGTGCTCAGTTCTCAGGGTGCTCAGTGCTCAGTGTTTGGTGTGCTGGGTCCTCAGTACTCAGGGTGCTGGGTGCTCAGTACTCAGTGCTCAGGATGCTGGGTGCTCAGTGCTCAGGGTGCTGGGTGCTCAGTACTCAGTGCTCAGGATGCTGGGTGCTCAGTGCTCAGGGTGCTGGGTGCTCAGTACTCAGTGCTCAGGATGCTGGGTGCTCAGTGCTCAGGGTGCTGGGTGCTCAGTGCTCAGGGTGCTCAGTGCTCAGTGCTCAGTACTCAGGGAGCTGGGTGCTCAGTACTCAGGGTACTGGGTGCTCAGTGCTCGGGGTGCCCGGTGCTCAGTGCTCGGGGTGCTGGGTGCTCAGTACTCAGGGTGCTGGGTCCTCATTGCTCAGAGTGCTGGGTGCTCAGTACTCAGAGTTCTGGGTCCTCAGTGCTCAGGGTCCTGGGTGCTCAGTACTCAGTGTGCTCAGTGCTCAGGGTGCTGGGTGCTCAGAACTCAGGGTGCTGGGTGCTCAGTACTCAGGGTGCTGGGTGCTCAGTACTCAGGGTGCTTGGTACTCAGTACTCAGGGTGCTGGGTGCTCAGTGCTCAGGGTGCTCGGTGCTCAGTTCTCATGGTGCTGGGTGCTCATTCTCGGGGTGCTGGGTACTCAGTACTCAGGTTGCTCAGTACTCTGGGTGCTCGTTGCTCAGTACTCATGGTGCTGGGTGCTCAGTACTCAGGGTGCTCGGTGCTCAGTTTTCAGGGTGCTTGGTGCTCAGTGTTTGGGGTGCTGGGTCCTCAGTACTCAGGGTGCTGGGTGCTCAGTGCTCAGGGTGCTGGGTGCTCAGTGCTCAGGGTGCAGGGTGCTCAGTACTCAGTGCTCAGGATGCTGGGTGCTCAGTGCTCAGGGTGCTGGGTGCTCAGTGCTCAGGGTGCTCAGTGCTCAGTGCTCAGTACTCAGGGTGCTGGGTGCTCAGTGCTCGGGGTGCCCGGTGCTCAGTGCTCGGGGTGCTCGGTGCTCAGTACTCAGGGTGCTGGGTGCTCAGTACTCAGGGTGCTGGGTGCTCAGTCCTCGGGGTGCTCCGTGCTCAGGGTGCTGGGTGCTCAGTACTCAGGCTGCTGGGTGCTCAGTGCTCGGGGTGCTGGGTGCTCAGTGCTCAGGGTGCTGGGTGTTCAGTGCTCAGTGCTCAGGGTGCTGGGTGCTCAGTACTCAGGGTGCTGGGTGCTCATTCTCGTGGTGCTGGGTGCTCAGTACTCAGGTTGCTCAGTACTCTTTGTGCTCGGTGCTCAGTACTCATGGTGCTGGGTGCTCAGTACTCAGGGTGCTCGGTGCTCAGTTCTCAGGGTGCTCGGTGCTCAGTGTTTGGGGTGCTTGGTCCTCAGTACTCAGGGTGCTGGGTGCTCAGTGCTCAGGGTGCTGGGTGCTCAGTGCTCAGGGTGCTGGGTGCTCAGTACTCAGTGCTCAGGATGCTGGGTGCTCAGTGCTCAGGGTGCTGGGTGCTCAGTGCTCAGCGTGCTCAGTGCTCAGTGCTCAGTACTCAGGGTGCTGGGTGCTCAGTACTCAGGGTGCTGGGTGCTCAGTGCTAGGGGTGCCCGGTGCTCAGTGCTCGGGGTGCTCGGTGCTCAGTACTCAGGGTGCTGGGTGCTCAGTACTCAGCGTGCTGGGTGCTCAGTCCTCGGGATGCTCCGTGCTCAGGGTGCTGGGTGCTCAGTCCTCAGGGTGCTGGGTGCTCAGTGCTCGGGGTTCTGGGTGCTCAGTGCTCAGGGTGATCAGTGCTCAGTGCTCAGGTTGCTGGGTGCTCAGTCCTCAGGGTGCTCAGTGCTCAGGGTGCTGGGTGCTCAGTACTCAGGGTGCTGGGTGCTCAGTACTCAGGGTGCTGGTTGCTCAGTGCTCAGGGTGTTGGGTGCTCAGTACTCAGGGTGCTCAGTTCTCAGTACTCGGGGTGTTTGGTGCTCAGTACTCAGGGTGCTCAGTGCTCAGTACTCGGGGTGCTGTGTGCTCAGTGCTCAGGGTGCTCAGTGCTCAGTGCTCGGGGTGCTGGGTGCTCAGTGCTCGGGGCGCTGGGTGCTCAGTGCTCGGGGTGCTGGGTGCTCAGTACTCGGGGTGCTGGGTGCTCAGTGCTCAGGGTGCTCAGTGCTCAGTACTCAGTGCTCAGGGTGCTCAGTGCTCAGTACTCGGGGTGCTGTGTGCTCAGTGCTCAGGGTGCTCAGTGCTCAGTGCTCAGGGTGCTCAGTGCTCAGTGCTCAGGGTGCTGGGTGTTCAGTACTCAGGGTGCTGGGTGCTCAGTACTCAGGGTGCTGGGTGCTCACTGCTCAGGGTGCTGGGTGCTCAGTACTCTGGGTGTTGGGTGCTCAGTACTCAGGGTGCTGGGTGCTCAGTGCTCAGGGTGCTGGGTGCTCAGTGCTCAGGGTGCTGGGTGCTCAGTGCTCAGGGTGCTGGGTGCTTAGTGCTCGAGGTGCTCGGTGCTCAGTACTCAAGGTTGTGGGTGCTCAGTGCTCAGGGTGCCGGGTGCTCAGTCCTCGGGGTGCTCCGTGCTCAGGGTGCTGGGTGCTCAGTGGTCAGGGTGCTGGGTGCTCAGTGCTCGGGGAGCTGGGTGCTGACTGCTCAGGGTGCTGGGTGCTCAGTGATCGGGGTGCTCAGTGCTCAGTGCTCAGGGTCCTGGGTGCTCAGTACTCAGGGTGCTGGGTGCTTAGTTCGCAGGATGCTCAGTGCTCAGTACACAGGGTGCTGGGTGCTCAGTGCTCGGGGTGCTGGGTGCTCAGTGCTCAGTACTCAGGGTGCTGGGTGCTCAGTGCTCGGGGTGCTGGGTGCTCAGTACTCAGCGTGCTGGGTGCTCAGTACTCAGGGTGCTGGGTGCTCAGTGCTCAGGGTGCTGGGTGCTCAGTGTTCAGGGTGCTGGGTGCTCAGTGATCGGGGTGCTGGGTACTCAGTACTCAGGGTGCTCAGTGCTCGGGGAGCTCGGTGCTCAGTACTCAGTGTGCTGGGTGCTCAGTACTCAGTGCTCGGGGTCCCGGGTGCTCCGTGCTCGGGGTGCTGGGTGCTCAGTGCTCTGGGTGCTTAGTGCTCAGTACTCAGGGTGCTGGGTGCTCAGTACTCAGGGTGCTGGGTGCTCATTCTCGGCGTGCTGGGTGCTCATTCTCGGGGTGCTGGGTGCTCAGTACTCAGGTTGCTCAGTACTCTGAGTGCTCGGTGCTCAGTACTCATGGTGCTGGGTGCTCAGTACTCAGTGCTCAGGATGCTGGGTGCTCAGTGCTCAGGGTGCTGGGTGCTCAGTACTCAGGGTGCTGGGTGCTCAGTACTCAGTGCTCAGGATGCTGGGTGCTCAGTGCTCAGGGTGCTGGGTGCTCAGTACTCAGTGCTCAGGATGCTGGGTGCTCAGTGCTCAGGGTGCTGGGTGCTCAGTACTCAGTGCTCAGGATGCTGGGTGCTCAGTGCTCAGGGTGCTGGGTGCTCAGTGCTCAGGGTGCTCAGTGCTCAGTGCTCAGTACTCAGGGTGCTGGGTGCTCAGTACTCAGGGTACTGGGTGCTCAGTGCTCGGGGTGCCCGGTGCTCAGTGCTCGGGGTGCTGGGTGCTCAGTACTCAGGGTGCTGGGTCCTCATTGCTCAGAGTGCTGGGTGCTCAGTACTCAGAGTTCTGGGTCCTCAGTGCTCAGGGTGCTGGGTGCTCAGTACTCAGTGTGCTCAGTGCTCAGGGTGCTGGGTGCTCAGAACTCAGGGTGCTGGGTGCTCAGTACTCAGGGTGCTGGGTGCTCAGTACTCAGGGTGCTTGGTACTCAGTACTCAGGGTGCTGGGTGCTCAGTGCTCAGGGTGCTCGGTGCTCAGTTCTCATGGTGCTGGGTGCTCATTCTCGGGGTGCTGGGTGCTCAGTACTCAGGTTGCTCAGTACTCTGGGTGCTCGTTGCTCAGTACTCATGGTGCTGGGTGCTCAGTACTCAGGGTGCTCGGTGCTCAGTTTTCAGGGTGCTTGGTGCTCAGTGTTTGGGGTGCTGGGTCCTCAGTACTCAGGGTGCTGGGTGCTCAGTGCTCAGGGTGCTGGGTGCTCAGTGCTCAGGGTGCAGGGTGCTCAGTACTCAGTGCTCAGGATGCTGGGTGCTCAGTGCTCAGGGTGCTGGGTGCTCAGTGCTCAGGGTGCTCAGTGCTCAGTGCTCAGTACTCAGGGTGCTGGGTGCTCAGTGCTCGGGGTGCCCGGTGCTCAGTGCTCGGGGTGCTCGGTGCTCAGTACTCAGGGTGCTGGGTGCTCAGTACTCAGGGTGCTGGGTGCTCAGTCCTCGGGGTGCTCCGTGCTCAGGGTGCTGGGTGCTCAGTACTCAGGCTGCTGGGTGCTCAGTGCTCGGGGTGCTGGGTGCTCAGTGCTCAGGGTGATCAGTGCTCAGTGCTCAGGGTGCTGGGTGCTCATTCCTCAGGGTGCTTAGTGCTCAGGGTGCTGGCTGCTCAGAACTCAGGGTGCTCGGTGCTCAGTGCTCGGGTTGCTGGGTGCTCAATACTCAGGGTACTGGGTGCTCAGTACTCAGGGTGCTCAGTGCTTGGGGTGCTGGGTGCTCAGTACTCAGGGTGCTCAGTGCTTGGGGTGTTGGGTGCTCAGTACTCAGGGTGCTGGGTGCTCAGTGCTCAGGGTGCTGGGTGCTCAGTGCTCGGGGTGCTGGGTGCTCAGTGCTCTGGGTGCTGGGTGCTCAGGGCTCGGGGTGCTGGGTGCTCAGTGCTCAGGGTGCTGGGTGCTCAGTGCTCAGGGTGCTGGGTGCTCAGTGCTCGGGGTGCTGGGTGCTCAGTGCTCGGGGTGCTGGGTGCTCAGTGCTCGGGGTGCTAGGTGCTCAGTGCTCGGGGTGCTGGGTGCTCAGTACTCGGGGTGCTCAGTGCTCAGTACTCAGGGTGCTGGGTGCTCAGTGCTCACGGTGCTGGGTGCTCAGTGCTCGGGGTGCTGGCTGCTCGGTGCTCAGGTTGCTTGGTGCTCAGTACTCGGGGTGCTGGGTGCTCAGTACTCAGGGTGCTGGGTGCTCATTGCTCGGGGTGCTGGGTGCTCAGTGCTCGGGGTGCTGGGTGCTCAGTGCTCGGGGTGCTGGGTGCTCAGTACTCGGGGTGCTGGGTGCTCAGTGCTCAGGGTGCTGGGTCTCAGTGGTTGGGGTACTGGGTACTCAGTGCTCAGTACACAGGGTGCTGGGTGCTCAGTGCTCGGGGTGCTGGGTGCTCAGTGCTCAGTACTCAGGGTGCTGGGTGCTCAGTGCTCAGGGTGCTGGGTGCTCAGTACTCAGGGTACTCGGTGTTCAGTACTCAGGGTGCTGGGTGATCAGTGCTCAGGGAGCTTTGTGCTCAGTACTCAGTGTGCTGGGTGCTCAGTACTCAGGGTGCTGGGTGCTCAGTACTCAGGGTGCTCGGTGCTCAGTACTCAGGGTGCTGGGTGCTCAGTGCTCAGGGTGCTGGGTCCTCAGTGCTCAGGGTGCTGGGTGCTTAGTGCTCGGGGTGCTGGGTGCTCAGTACTCAGGGTGCTGGGTGCTCAGTACTCGGGGTGCTGGGTGCTCAGTACTCAGGGAGCTGGGTGCTCAGTACTCAGGGTGCTGGGTGCTCAGTACTCGGGTGCTGGGTGCTCAGTACTCAGAGTGCTGGGTGCTCAGTGCTCGGGGTGCTGGGTGCTCAGTGCTCAGTACTCAGGGTGCTCGGTGCTCAGTGCTCGGGGTGCTGGGTGCTCAGTGCTCAGTACTCAGGGTGCTGGGTGCTCAGTGCTCAGGGTGCTGGGTGCTCAGTGCTCAGGGTGCTGGGTACTCAGTGCTCGGGGTGCTGGGTGCTCAGTACTCAGGGTGCTGGGTGCCCAGGACTCAGGGTGCTCAGTGCTCAGTACTCAGGGTGCTCAGTGATCAGTACTCAGGGTGCTCAGTGCTCAGGGTGCTCGGTGCTCAGTGCTCAGGGTGCTGGGTGCTCAGTACTCAGGGTGCTGGGTGCTCAGTGCTCAGGGTGCTGGGTGCTCAGTGCTCAGGGTGCTCGGTGCTTAGTACTCAGGGTGCTCGGTGCTCGAGGTGCTGGGTGCTCAGTGCTCAGGGTGCTGGGTGCTCAGTGCTCGGGGTACTGGGTGCTCAGTGCTCGGGGTGCTGGGTGCTCAGTGCTCAGGGTGCTGGGTGCTCAGTGCTCGGGGTGCTGGGTGCTCAGTACTCGGGGTGCTCGGTGCTCAGTACTCAGGGTGCTGGGTGCTCAGTGCTCAGGGTGCTGGGTGCTCAGTACTCAGTGTGCTGGGTGCTCGGTGCTCAGTACGCTGGGTGCTCAGTACTCAGGGTGCTGGCTGCTCAGTACTCAGGGTGCTCGGTGCTCAGTACTCAGGGTGCTGGGTGCTCAGTGCTCGTGGTGCTGGGTGCTCGTTACTCAGGGGGCTGGGTGCTCAGTACTCAGGGTGCTCAGTGCTTGGGGTGCTCGGTGCTCAGTACTCAGGGTGCTGGGTGCTCAGTGCTCAGGGTGCTGGGTGCTCAGTACTCAGGGTGCTGGGTGCTCAGTACTCGGGGTGCTCGGTGCTCAGTACTCAGGGTGCTGGGTGCTCAGTGCTCAGGGTGCTGGGTGCTCAGTACTCAGGGTGCTGGGTGCTCGGTGCTCAGTACGCTGGGTGCTCAGTACTCAGGGTGCTGGCTGCTCAGTACTCAGGGTGCTCGGTGCTCAGTACTCAGGGTGCTGGGTGCTCAGTGCTCGGGGTGCTGGGTGCTCATTACTCAGGGGGCTGGGTGCTCAGTACTCAGGGTGCTCAGTGCTTGGGGTGCTGGGTGCTCAGTATTCAGGGTGCTGGGTGCTCAGTGCTCGGGGAGCTGGGTGCTGACTGCTCAGGGTGCTGGGTGCTCAGTGATCGGGGTGCTCAGTGCTCAGTGCTCAGGGTCCTGGGTGCTCAGTACTCAGGGTGCTGGGTGCTTAGTTCGCAGGATGCTCAGTGCTCAGTACACAGGGTGCTGGGTGCTCAGTGCTCGGGGTGCTGGGTGCTCAGTGCTCAGTACTCAGGGTGCTGGGTGCTCAGTGCTCGGGGTGCTGGGTGCTCAGTACTCAGCGTGCTGGGTGCTCAGTACTCAGGGTGCTGGGTGCTCAGTGCTCAGGGTGCTGGGTGCTCAGTGCTCAGGGTGCTGGGTGCTCAGTGATCGGGGTGCTGGGTGCTCAGTACTCAGGGTGCTCAGTGCTCGGGGAGCTCGGTGCTCAGTACTCAGTGTGCTGGGTGCTCAGTATTCAGTGCTCGGGGTCCTGGGTGCTCCGTGCTCGGGGTGCTGGGTGCTCAGTGCTCTGGGTGCTTAGTGCTCAGTACTCAGGGTGCTGGGTGCTCAGTACTCAGGGTGCTGGGTGCTCATTCTCGGCGTGCTGGGTGCTCATTCTCGGGGTGCTGGGTGCTCAGTACTCAGGTTGCTCAGTACTCTGAGTGCTCGGTGCTCAGTACTCATGGTGCTGGGTGCTCAGTACTCAGGGTGCTCGGTGCTCAGTTCTCAGGGTGCTCAGTGCTCAGTGTTTGGGGTGCTGGGTCCTCAGTACTCAGGGTGCTGGGTGCTCAGTACTCAGTGCTCAGGATGCTGGGTGCTCAGTGCTCAGGGTGCTGGGTGCTCAGTACTCAGTGCTCAGGATGCTGGGTGCTCAGTGCTCAGGGTGCTGGGTGCTCAGTACTCAGTGCTCAGGATGCTGGGTGCTCAGTGCTCAGGGTGCTGGGTGCTCAGTGCTCAGGTTGCTCAGTGCTCAGTGCTCAGTACTCAGGGTGCTGGGTGCTCAGTACTCAGGGTACTGGGTGCTCAGTGCTCGGGGTGCCCGGTGCTCAGTGCTCGGGGTGCTGGGTGCTCAGTACTCAGGGTGCTGGGTGCTCAGTGCTCGGGGTGCTGGGTCCTCATTGCTCAGAGTGCTGGGTGCTCAGTACTCAGAGTTCTGGGTACTCAGTGCTCAGGGTGCTGGGTGCTCAGTACTCAGTGTGCTCAGTGCTCAGGGTGCTGAGTGCTCAGAACTCAGGGTGCTGGGTGCTCAGTACTCAGGGTGCTGGGTGCTCAGTACTCAGGGTGCTTGGTACTCAGTACTCAGGGTGCTGGGTGCTCAGTGCTCAGGGTGCTCGGTGCTCAGTACTCATGGTGCTGGGTGCTCATTCTCGGGGTGCTGAGTGCTCAGTACTCAGGTTGCTCAGTACTCTGGGTGCTCGTTGCTCAGTACTCATGGTGC
Organism: Microtus oregoni; assembly: GCF_018167655.1. Lineage (NCBI taxonomy): Eukaryota > Metazoa > Chordata > Mammalia > Rodentia > Cricetidae > Microtus > Microtus oregoni. The sequence goes on along the minus strand of NW_024544626.1, from coordinate 74,847 downwards.
TGGGTGCTCAGTACTCAGGGTGCTCGGTGCTCAGTTCTCAGGGTGCTTGGTGCTCAGTGTTTGGGGTGCTGGGTCCTCAGTACTCAGGGTGCTGGGTGCTCAGTGCTCAGGGTGCTGGGTGCTCAGTGCTCAGGGTGCAGGATGCTCAGTACTCAGTGCTCAGGATGCTGGGTGCTCAGTGCTCAGGGTGCTGGGTGCTCAGTGCTCAGGGTGCTCAGTGCTCAGTGCTCAGTACTCAGGGTGCTGGGTGCTCAGTGCTCGGGGTGCCCGGTGCTCAGTGCTCGGGGTGCTCGGTGCTCAGTACTCAGGGTGCTGGGTGCTCAGTACTCAGGGTGCTGGGTGCTCAGTCCTCGGGGTGCTCCGTGCTCAGGGTGCTGGGTGCTCAGTACTCAGGCTGCTGGGTGCTCGGTGCTCAGTACGCTGGGTGCTCAGTACTCAGGGTGCTGGCTGCTCAGTACTCAGGGTGCTGGGTGCTCAGTACTCAGGGTGCTGGGTGCTCAGTGCTCGGGGTGCTGGGTGCTCATTACTCAGGGGGCTGGGTGCTCAGTACTCAGGGTGCTCAGTGCTTGGGGTGCTGGGTGCTCAGTATTCAGGGTGCTCAGTGCTTGGTTTGTTGGGTGCTCAGTACTCAGGGTGCTGGGTGCTCAGTGCTCAGGGTGCTGGGTGCTCAGTACTCAGGGTGCTGGGTGCTCAGTACTCGGGGTACTGGGTGCTCAGTGCTCGGGGTGCTGGGTGCTCAGTGCTCGGGGTGCTGGGTGCTCAGTGCTCGGGGTGCTGGGTGCTCAGTGCTCGGGGTGCTGGGTGCTCAGTGCTCGGGGTGCTGGGTGCTCAGTGCTCGGGTTGCTCGGTGCTCAGTGCTCGGGGTACTGGGCGCTCAGTGCTCAGTACTCAGGGTGCTGGGTGCTCAGTGCTCGGGGTGCTGGGTGCTCAGTGCTCGGGGTGCTGGGTGCTCAGTGCTCGGGGTGCTGGGTGCTCAGTGCTCGGGGTGCTGGGTGCTCAGAGCTCAGGGTGCTGGGTGCTCAGTGCTCAGGGTGCTGGGTGCACAGTGCTCGGGGTGCTGGGTGCTCAGTGCTTTCGGTGCTCGTTGCTCAGTGCTCAGGGTGCTGGGTGCTCAGTACTCAGGTTGCTGTGTGCTCAGTGCTCGGGGTGCTGGGTGCTCAGTACTCAGGGTGCTGGGTGCTCAGTGCTCAGGGTGCTGGGTGCTCAGTGCTCAGGGTGCTCGGTGCTTAGTACTCAGGGTGCTCGGTGCTTAGTGCTCGGGGTGCTGGGTGCTCAATACTCAGGGTGCTGGGTGCTCAGTACTCGGGGTGCTGGGTGCTCAGTACTCAGGGAGCTGGGTGCTCAGTACTCAGGGTGCTGGGTGCTCAGTACTCGGGTGCTGGGTGCTCAGTGCTCAGGGTGCTGGGTGCTCAGTGCTCGGGGTGCTGGGTGCTCAGTGCTCAGTACTCAGGGTGCTGGGTGCTCAGTGCTCGGGGTGCTGGGTGCTCAGTGCTCAGTACTCAGGGTGCTGGGTGCTCAGTGCTCAGGGTGCTGGGTGCTCAGTGCTCGGGGTGCTCGGTGCTCAGTGCTCAGGGTGCTGGGTGCTCAGTACTCAGGGTGCTCATTGCTCAGGGTGGTGGGAGCTCAGTACTCAGGGTGCTGGGTGCTCAGTACTCAGGGTGCTCAGTGCTCAGTACTCAGGGTGCTCAGTGCTCAGTACTCAGTGTGCTCAGTGCTCAGGGTGCTGGGTGCTCAGTGCTCAGGGTGCTCGGTGCTCAGTGCTCAGGGTGCTGGGTGCTCAGTACTCAGTGTGCTGGGTGCTCAGTGCTCGGGGTGCTGGGTGCTCAGTACTCAGGGTGCTGGGTGCTCAGTGCTCAAGGTGCTGGGTGCTCAGTGCTCAGGGTGCTCGGTGCTTAGTACTCAGGGTGCTCGGTGCTCGGGGTGCTGGGAGCTCATTACTCAGGGTGCTGGATGCTCAGTACTCAGGGTGCTCAGTGCATGGGGTGCTGGGTGCTCAGTACTCAGGGTGCTCAGTGCTTGGGGTGTTGGGTGCTCAGTACTCAGGGTGCTGGGTGCTCAGTGCTCAGGGTGCTGGGTGCTCAGTACTTAGGGCGCTGGGTCCTCAGTGCTCGGGGTGCTGTGTGCTCAGTGTTCGGGGTGCTCGGTGCTCAGTGCTCAGGGTGCTGGGTGCTCAGTACTCAGGGTGCTCATTGCTCAGGGTGCTCAGTGCTCAGTACTCAGGGTGTTTAGTGCTCAGTACTCAGGGTGCTCAGTGCTCAGGGTGCTGGGTGCTCAGTGCTCAGGGTGCTCAGTGATCAGTACTCAGGGTGCTCAGTGCTCAGTACTCAGGGTGCTCAGTGCTCAGGGTGCTGGGTGCTCAGTGCTCGGGGTGCTGGGTGCTCAGTCCTCAGTGTGCTGTGTGCTCAGTGCTCAGGGAGCTCGGTGCTCAGTGCTCAGGGTGCTGGGTGCTCAGTACTCAGGGTGCTGTGTGCTCAGTGCTCGGGGTGCTGGGTGCTCAGTACTCAGGGTGCTGGGTGCTCAGTGCTCAGGGTGCTTGGTGCTCAGTGCTCAGGGTGCTCGGTGCTTAGTACTCAGGGTGCTCGGTGCTCGGGGTGCTGGGTGCTCAGTTCTTGGGGTGCTGTGTGCTCAGTGCTCGGGGTGCTGGGTGCTCAGTACTCGGGGTGCTCGGTGCTCAGTACTCAGGGTGCTGGGTGCTCAGTGCTCAGGGTGCTGGGTGCTCAGTACTCAGGGTGCTGGGTGCTCGGTGCTCAGTACGCAGGGTGCTCAGTACTCAGGGTGCTCGGTGCTTAGTACTCAGGGTGCTCGGTGCTCGAGGTGCTGGGTGCTCAGTGCTCAGGGTGCTCGGTGCTCAGTACTCAGGGTGCTGGGTGCTCAGTGCTCAGGGTGCTGGGTGCTCAGTACTCAGGGTGCTGGGTGCTCAGTGCTCAGGGTGCTGGGTGCTCAGTGCTCAGGGTGCTCGGTGCTTAGTACTCAGGGTGCTCGGTGCTCGAGGTGCTGGGTGCTCAGTGCTCAGGGTGCTGGGTGCTCAGTGCTCGGGGTGCTGGGTGCTCAGTGCTCGGGGTGCTGGGTGCTCAGTGCTCAGGGTGCTGGGTGCTCAGTGCTCGGGGTGCTGGGTGCTCAGTACTCGGGGTGCTCGGTGCTCAGTACTCAGGGTGCTGGGTGCTCAGTGCTCAGGGTGCTGGGTGCTCAGTACTCAGGGTGCTGGGTGCTCGGTGCTCAGTACGCTGGGTGCTCAGTACTCAGGGTGCTGGCTGCTCAGTACTCAGGGTGCTCGGTGCTCAGTACTCAGGGTGCTGGGTGCTCAGTGCTCGTGGTGCTGGGTGCTCATTACTCAGGGGGCTGGGTGCTCAGTACTCAGGGTGCTCAGTGCTTGGGGTGCTCGGTGCTCAGTACTCAGGGTGCTGGGTGCTCAGTGCTCAGGGTGCTGGGTGCTCAGTACTCAGGGTGCTGGGTGCTCAGTACTCGGGGTGCTCGGTGCTCAGTACTCAGGGTGCTGGGTGCTCAGTGCTCAGGGTGCTGGGTGCTCAGTACTCAGGGTGCTCAGTGCTTGGGGTGCTGGGTGCTCAGTATTCAGGGTGCTCAGTGCTTGGGGTGTTGGGTGCTCAGTACTCAGGGTGCTGGGTGCTCAGTGCTCAGGGTGCTGGGTGCTCAGTACTCAGGGTGCTGGGTGCTCAGTACTCGGGGTACTGGGTGCTCAGTGCTCGGGGTGCTGGGTGCTCAGTGCTCGGGGTGCTGGGTGCTCAGTGCTCGGGGTGCTGGGTGCTCAGTGCTCGGGGTGCTGGGTGCTCAGTGCTCGGGGTGCTGGGTGCTCAGTGCTCGGGTTGCTCGGTGCTCAGTGCTCGGGGTGCTGGGCGCTCAGTGCTCAGTACTCAGGGTGCTGGGTGCTCAGTGCTCGGGGTGCTGGGTGCTCAGTGCTCGGGGTGCTAGGTGCTCAGTGCTCGGGGTGCTGGGTGCTCAGTGCTCGGGGTGCTGGGTGCTCAGAGCTCAGGGTGCTGGGTGCTCAGTGCTCAGGGTGCTGGGTGCACAGTGCTCGGGGTGCTGGGTGCTCAGTGCTTTCAGTGCTCGTTGCTCAGTGCTCAGGGTGCTGGGTGCTCAGTACTCAGGTTGCTGTGTGCTCAGTGCTCGGGGTGCTGGGTGCTCAGTACTCAGGGTGCTGGGTGCTCAGTGCTCAGGGTGCTGGGTGCTCAGTGCTCAGGGTGCTCGGTGCTTAGTACTCAGGGTGCTCGGTGCTTAGTGCTCGGGGTGCTGGGTGCTCAATACTCAGGGTGCTGGGTGCTCAGTACTCGGGGTGCTGGGTGCTCAGTACTCAGGGAGCTGGGTGCTCAGTACTCAGGGTGCTGGGTGCTCAGTACTCGGGTGCTGGGTGCTCAGTGCTCAGGGTGCTGGGTGCTCAGTGCTCGGGGTGCTGGGTGCTCAGTGCTCAGTACTCAGGGTGCTGGGTGCTCAGTGCTCGGGGTGCTGGGTGCTCAGTGCTCAGTACTCAGGGTGCTGGGTGCTCAGTGCTCAGGGTGCTGGGTGCTCAGTGCTCGGGGTGCTCGGTGCTCAGTGCTCAGGGTGCTGGGTGCTCAGTACTCAGGGTGCTCATTGCTCAGGGTGGTGGGTGCTCAGTACTCAGGGTGCTGGGTGCTCAGTACTCAGGGTGCTCAGTGCTCAGTACTCAGGTTGCTCAGTGCTCAGTACTCAGTGTGCTCAGTGCTCAGGGTGCTGGGTGCTCAGTGCTCGTGGTGCTGGGTGCTCGTTACTCAGGGGGCTGGGTGCTCAGTACTCAGGGTGCTCAGTGCTTGGGGTGCTCGGTGCTCAGTACTCAGGGTGCTGGGTGCTCAGTGCTCAGGGTGCTGGGTGCTCAGTACTCAGGGTGCTGGGTGCTCAGTACTCGGGGTGCTCGGTGCTCAGTACTCAGGGTGCTGGGTGCTCAGTGCTCAGGGTGCTGGCTGCTCAGTACTCAGGGTGCTCGGTGCTCAGTACTCAGGGTGCTGGGTGCTCAGTGCTCGGGGTGCTGGGTGCTCATTACTCAGGGGGCTGGGTGCTCAGTACTCAGGGTGCTCAGTGCTTGGGGTGCTGGGTGCTCAGTATTCAGGGTGCTGGGTGCTCAGTGCTCGGGGAGCTGGGTGCTGACTGCTCAGGGTGCTGGGTGCTCAGTGATCGGGGTGCTCAGTGCTCAGTGCTCAGGGTCCTGGGTGCTCAGTACTCAGGGTGCTGGGTGCTTAGTTCGCAGGATGCTCAGTGCTCAGTACACAGGGTGCTGGGTGCTCAGTGCTCGGGGTGCTGGGTGCTCAGTGCTCAGTACTCAGGGTGCTGGGTGCTCAGTGCTCGGGGTGCTGGGTGCTCAGTACTCAGCGTGCTGGGTGCTCAGTACTCAGGGTGCTGGGTGCTCAGTGCTCAGGGTGCTGGGTGCTCAGTGCTCAGGGTGCTGGGTGCTCAGTGATCGGGGTGCTGGGTGCTCAGTACTCAGGGTGCTCAGTGCTCGGGGAGCTCGGTGCTCAGTACTCAGTGTGCTGGGTGCTCAGTACTCAGTGCTCGGGGTCCCGGGTGCTCCGTGCTCGGGGTGCTGGGTGCTCAGTGCTCTGGGTGCTTAGTGCTCAGTACTCAGGGTGCTGGGTGCTCAGTACTCAGGGTGCTGGGTGCTCATTCTCGGCGTGCTGGGTGCTCATTCTCGGGGTGCTGGGTGCTCAGTACTCAGGTTGCTCAGTACTCTGAGTGCTCGGTGCTCAGTACTCATGGTGCTGGGTGCTCAGTACTCAGGGTGCTCGGTGCTCAGTTCTCATTGTGCTCAGTGCTCAGTGTTTGGGGTGCTGGGTCCTCAGTACTCAGGGTGCTGGGTGCTCAGTACTCAGTGCTCAGGATGCTGGGTGCTCAGTGCTCAGGGTGCTGGGTGCTCAGTACTCAGTGCTCAGGATGCTGGGTGCTCAGTGCTCAGGGTGCTGGGTGCTCAGTACTCAGTGCTCAGGATGCTGGGTGCTCAGTGCTCAGGGTGCTGGGTGCTCAGTGCTCAGGTTGCTCAGTGCTCAGTGCTCAGTACTCAGGGTGCTGGGTGCTCAGTACTCAGGGTACTGGGTGCTCAGTGCTCGGGGTGCCCGGTGCTCAGTGCTCGGGGTGCTGGGTGCTCAGTACTCAGGGTGCTGGGTGCTCAGTGCTCGGGGTGCTGGGTCCTCATTGCTCAGAGTGCTGGGTGCTCAGTACTCAGAGTTCTGGGTACTCAGTGCTCAGGGTGCTGGGTGCTCAGTACTCAGTGTGCTCAGTGCTCAGGGTGCTGAGTGCTCAGAACTCAGGGTGCTGGGTGCTCAGTACTCAGGGTGCTGGGTGCTCAGTACTCAGGGTGCTTGGTACTCAGTACTCAGGGTGCTGGGTGCTCAGTGCTCAGGGTGCTCGGTGCTCAGTACTCATGGTGCTGGGTGCTCATTCTCGGGGTGCTGAGTGCTCAGTACTCAGGTTGCTCAGTACTCTGGGTGCTCGTTGCTCAGTACTCATGGTGCTGGGTGCTCAGTACTCAGGGTGCTCGGTGCTCAGTTCTCAGGGTGCTTGGTGCTCAGTGTTTGGGGTGCTGGGTCCTCAGTACTCAGGGTGCTGGGTGCTCAGTGCTCAGGGTGCTGGGTGCTCAGTGCTCAGGGTGCAGGGTGCTCAGTACTCAGTGCTCAGGATGCTGGGTGCTCAGTGCTCAGGGTGCTGTGTGCTCAGTGCTCAGGGTGCTCAGTGCTCAGTGCTCAGTACTCAGGGTGCTGGGTGCTCAGTGCTCGGGGTGCCCGGTGCTCAGTGCTCGGGGTGCTCGGTGCTCAGTACTCAGGGTGCTGGGTGCTCAGTACTCAGGGTGCTGGGTGCTCAGTCCTCGGGGTGCTCCGTGCTCAGGGTGCTGGGTGCTCAGTACTAAGGCTGCTGGGTGCTCGGTGCTCAGTACGCTGGGTGCTCAGTACTCAGGGTGCTGGCTGCTCAGTACTCAGGGTGCTCGGTGCTCAGTACTCAGGGTGCTGGGTGCTCAGTGCTCGGGGTGCTGGGTGCTCATTACTCAGGGGGCTGGGTGCTCAGTACTCAGGGTGCTCAGTGCTTGGGGTGCTGGGTGCTCAGTATTCAGGGTGCTCAGTGCTTGGTTTGTTGGGTGCTCAGTACTCAGGGTGCTGGGTGCTCAGTGCTCAGGGTGCTGGGTGCTCAGTACTCAGGGTGCTGGGTGCTCAGTACTCGGGGTACTGGGTGCTCAGTGCTCGGGGTGCTGGGTGCTCAGTGCTCGGGGTGCTGGGTGCTCAGTGCTCGGGGTGCTGGGTGCTCAGTGCTCGGGGTGCTGGGTGCTCAGTGCTCGGGGTGCTGGGTGCTCAGTGCTCGGGTTGCTCGGTGCTCAGTGCTCGGGGTACTGGGCGCTCAGTGCTCAGTACTCAGGGTGCTGGGTGCTCAGTGCTCGGGGTGCTGGGTGCTCAGTGCTCGGGGTGCTGGGTGCTCAGTGCTCGGGGTGCTGGGTGCTCAGTGCTCGGGGTGCTGGGTGCTCAGAGCTCAGGGTGCTGGGTGCTCAGTGCTCAGGGTGCTGGGTGCACAGTGCTCGGGGTGCTGGGTGCTCAGTGCTTTCGGTGCTCGTTGCTCAGTGCTCAGGGTGCTGGGTGCTCAGTACTCAGGTTGCTGTGTGCTCAGTGCTCGGGGTGCTGGGTGCTCAGTACTCAGGGTGCTGGGTGCTCAGTGCTCAGGGTGCTGGGTGCTCAGTGCTCAGGGTGCTCGGTGCTTAGTACTCAGGGTGCTCGGTGCTTAGTGCTCGGGGTGCTGGGTGCTCAATACTCAGGGTGCTGGGTGCTCAGTACTCGGGGTGCTGGGTGCTCAGTACTCAGGGAGCTGGGTGCTCAGTACTCAGGGTGCTGGGTGCTCAGTACTCGGGTGCTGGGTGCTCAGTGCTCAGGGTGCTGGGTGCTCAGTGCTCGGGGTGCTGGGTGCTCAGTGCTCAGTACTCAGGGTGCTGGGTGCTCAGTGCTCGGGGTGCTGGGTGCTCAGTGCTCAGTACTCAGGGTGCTGGTGCTCAGTGCTCAGGGTGCTGGGTGCTCAGTGCTCGGGGTGCTCGGTGCTCAGTGCTCAGGGTGCTGGGTGCTCAGTACTCAGGGTGCTCATTGCTCAGGGTGGTGGGTGCTCAGTACTCAGGGTGCTGGGTGCTCAGTACTCAGGGTGCTCAGTGCTCAGTACTCAGGGTGCTCAGTGCTCAGTACTCAGTGTGCTCAGTGCTCAGGGTGCTGGGTGCTCAGTGCTCAGGGTGCTCGGTGCTCAGTGCTCAGGGTGCTGGGTGCTCAGTACTCAGTGTGCTGGGTGCTCAGTGCTCGGGGTGCTGGGTGCTCAGTACTCAGGGTGCTGGGTGCTCAGTGCTCAAGGTGCTGGGTGCTCAGTGCTCAGGGTGCTCGGTGCTTAGTACTCAGGGTGCTCGGTGCTCGGGGTGCTGGGAGCTCATTACTCAGGGTGCTGGATGCTCAGTACTCAGGGTGCTCAGTGCATGGGGTGCTGGGTGCTCAGTACTCAGGGTGCTCAGTGCTTGGGGTGTTGGGTGCTCAGTACTCAGGGTGCTGGGTGCTCAGTGCTCAGGGTGCTGGGTGCTCAGTACTTAGGGCGCTGGGTCCTCAGTGCTCGGGGTGCTGTGTGCTCAGTGTTCGGGGTGCTCGGTGCTCAGTGCTCAGGGTGCTGGGTGCTCAGTACTCAGGGTGCTCATTGCTCAGGGTGCTCAGTGCTCAGTACTCAGGGTGCTTAGTGCTCAGTACTCAGGGTGCTCAGTGCTCAGGGTGCTGGGTGCTCAGTGCTCAGGGTGCTCAGTGATCAGTACTCAGGGTGCTCAGTGCTCAGTACTCAGGGTGCTCAGTGCTCAGGGTGCTGGGTGCTCAGTGCTCGGGGTGCTGGGTGCTCAGTCCTCAGTGTGCTGTGTGCTCAGTGCTCAGGGAGCTCGGTGCTCAGTGCTCAGGGTGCTGGGTGCTCAGTACTCAGGGTGCTGTGTGCTCAGTGCTCGGGGTGCTGGGTGCTCAGTACTCAGGGTGCTGGGTGCTCAGTGCTCAGGGTGCTTGGTGCTCAGTGCTCAGGGTGCTCGGTGCTTAGTACTCAGGGTGCTCGGTGCTCGGGGTGCTGGGTGCTCAGTTCTTGGGGTGCTGTGTGCTCAGTGCTCGGGGTGCTGGGTGCTCAGTACTCGGGGTGCTCGGTGCTCAGTACTCAGGGTGCTGGGTGCTCAGTGCTCAGGGTGCTGGGTGCTCAGTACTCAGGGTGCTGGGTGCTCGGTGCTCAGTACGCAGGGTGCTCAGTACTCAGGGTGCTCGGTGCTTAGTACTCAGGGTGCTCGGTGCTCGAGGTGCTGGGTGCTCAGTGCTCAGGGTGCTCGGTGCTCAGTACTCAGGGTGCTGGGTGCTCAGTGCTCAGGGTGCTGGGTGCTCAGTACTCAGGGTGCTGGGTGCTCAGTGCTCAGGGTGCTGGGTGCTCAGTGCTCAGGGTGCTCGGTGCTTAGTACTCAGGGTGCTCGGTGCTCGAGGTGCTGGGTGCTCAGTGCTCAGGGTGCTGGGTGCTCAGTGCTCGGGGTGCTGGGTGCTCAGTGCTCGGGGTGCTGGGTGCTCAGTGCTCAGGGTGCTGGGTGCTCAGTGCTTGGGGTGCTGGGTGCTCAGTACTCGGGGTGCTCGGTGCTCAGTACTCAGGGTGCTGGGTGCTCAGTGCTCAGGGTGCTGGGTGCTCAGTACTCAGGGTGCTGGGTGCTCGGTGCTCAGTACGCTGGGTGCTCAGTACTCAGGGTGCTGGCTGCTCAGTACTCAGGGTGCTCGGTGCTCAGTACTCAGGGTGCTGGGTGCTCAGTGCTCGTGGTGCTGGGTGCTCATTACTCAGGGGGCTGGGTGCTCAGTACTCAGGGTGCTCAGTGCTTGGGGTGCTCGGTGCTCAGTACTCAGGGTGCTGGGTGCTCAGTGCTCAGGGTGCTGGGTGCTCAGTACGCAGGGTGCTGGGTGCTCAGTACTCGGGGTGCTCGGTGCTCAGTACTCAGGGTGCTGGGTGCTCAGTGCTCAGGGTGCTGGGTGCTCAGTACTCAGGGTGCTCAGTGCTTGGGGTGCTGGGTGCTCAGTATTCAGGGTGCTCAGTGCTTGGGGTGTTGGGTGCTCAGTACTCAGGGTGCTGGGTGCTCAGTGCTCAGGGTGCTGGGTGCTCAGTACTCAGGGTGCTGGGTGCTCAGTACTCGGGGTACTGGGTGCTCAGTGCTCGGGGTGCTGGGTGCTCAGTGCTCGGGGTGCTGGGTGCTCAGTGCTCGGGGTGCTGGGTGCTCAGTGCTCGGGGTGCTGGGTGCTCAGTGCTCGGGGTGCTGGGTGCTCAGTGCTCGGGTTGCTCGGTGCTCAGTGCTCGGGGTGCTGGGCGCTCAGTGCTCAGTACTCAGGGTGCTGGGTGCTCAGTGCTCGGGGTGCTGGGTGCTCAGTGCTCGGGGTGCTAGGTGCTCAGTGCTCGGGGTGCTGGGTGCTCAGTGCTCGGGGTGCTGGGTGCTCAGAGCTCAGGGTGCTGGGTGCTCAGTGCTCAGGGTGCTGGGTGCACAGTGCTCGGGGTGCTGGGTGCTCAGTGCTTTCAGTGCTCGTTGCTCAGTGCTCAGGGTGCTGGGTGCTCAGTACTCAGGTTGCTGTGTGCTCAGTGCTCGGGGTGCTGGGTGCTCAGTACTCAGGGTGCTGGGTGCTCAGTGCTCAGGGTGCTGGGTGCTCAGTGCTCAGGGTGCTCGGTGCTTAGTACTCAGGGTGCTCGGTGCTTAGTGCTCGGGGTGCTGGGTGCTCAATACTCAGGGTGCTGGGTGCTCAGTACTCGGGGTGCTGGGTGCTCAGTACTCAGGGAGCTGGGTGCTCAGTACTCAGGGTGCTGGGTGCTCAGTACTCGGGTGCTGGGTGCTCAGTGCTCAGGGTGCTGGGTGCTCAGTGCTCGGGGTGCTGGGTGCTCAGTGCTCAGTACTCAGGGTGCTGGGTGCTCAGTGCTCGGGGTGCTGGGTGCTCAGTGCTCAGTACTCAGGGTGCTGGGTGCTCAGTGCTCAGGGTGCTGGGTGCTCAGTGCTCGGGGTGCTCGGTGCTCAGTGCTCAGGGTGCTGGGTGCTCAGTACTCAGGGTGCTCATTGCTCAGGGTGGTGGGTGCTCAGTACTCAGGGTGCTGGGTGCTCAGTACTCAGGGTGCTCAGTGCTCAGTACTCAGGTTGCTCAGTGCTCAGTACTCAGTGTGCTCAGTGCTCAGGGTGCTGGGTGCTCAGTGCTCAGGGTGCTCGGTGCTCAGTGCTCAGGGTGCTGGGTGCTCAGTACTCAGTGTGCTGGGTGCTCAGTGCTCGGGGTGCTGGGTGCTCAGTACTCAGGGTGCTGGGTGCTCAGTGCTCAAGGTGCTGGGTGCTCAGTGCTCAGGGTGCTCAGTGCTTAGTACTCAGGGTGCTCGGTGCTCGGGGTGCTGGGAGCTCATTACTCAGGGTGCTGGGTGCTCAGTACTCAGGGTGCTCAGTGCTTGGGGTGCTGGGTGCTCAGTACTCAGGGTGCTCAGTGCTTGGGGTGTTGGGTGCTCAGTACTCAGGGTGCTGGGTGCTCAGTGCTCAGGGTGCTGGGTGCTCAGTACTTAGGGCGCTGGGTCCTCAGTGCTCGGGGTGCTGTGTGCTCAGTGCTCGGGGTGCTCGGTGCTCAGTGCTCAGGGTGCTGGGTGCTCAGTACTCAGGGTGCTCATTGCTCAGGGTGCTCAGTGCTCAGTACTCAGGGTGCTTAGTGCTCAGTACTCAGGGTGCTCAGTGCTCAGGGTGCTGGGTGCTCAGTGCTCAGGGTGCTCAGTGATCAGTACTCAGGGTGCTCAGTGCTCAGTACTCAGGGTGCTCAGTGCTCAGGGTGCTGGGTGCTCAGTGCTCGGGGTGCTGGGTGCTCAGTCCTCAGTGTGCTGGGTGCTCAGTGCTCAGGGAGCTCGGTGCTCAGTGCTCAGGGTGCTGGGTGCTCAGTACTCAGGGAGCTGTGTGCTCAGTGCTCGGGGTGCTGGGTGCTCAGTACTCAGGGTGCTGGGTGCTCAGTGCTCAGGGTGCTGTGTGCTCAGTGCTCGGGGTGCTGGGTGCTCAGTACTCAGGGTGCTTGGTGCTCAGTGCTCAGGGTGCTCGGTGCTTAGTACTCAGGGTGCTCGGTGCTCAGGGTGCTGGGTGCTCAGTTCTTGGGGTGCTGTTTGCTCAGTGCTCGGGGTGCTGGGTGCTCAGTACTCGGGGTGCTCGGTGCTCAGTACTCAGGGTGCTGGGTGCTCAGTGCTCAGGGTGCTGGGTGCTCAGTACTCAGGGTGCTGGGTGCTCGGTGCTCAGTACGCTGGGTGCTCAGTACTCAGGGTGCTCGGTGCTTAGTACTCAGGGTGCTCGGTGCTCGAGGTGCTGGGTGCTCAGTGCTCAGGGTGCTCGGTGCTCAGTACTCAGGGTGCTGGGTGCTCAGTGCTCAGGGTGCTGGGTGCTCAGTACTCAGGGTGCTGGGTGCTCAGTGCTCAGGGTGCTGGGTGCTCAGTGCTCAGGGTGCTCGGTGCTTAGTACTCAGGGTGCTCGGTGCTCGAGGTGCTGGGTGCTCAGTGCTCAGGGTGCTGGGTGCTCAGTGCTCGGGGTGCTGTGTGCTCAGTGCTCGGGGTGCTGGGTGCTCAGTGCTCAGGGTGCTGGGTGCTCAGTGCTCGGGGTGCTGGGTGCTCAGTACTCGGGGTGCTCGGTGCTCAGTACTCAGGGTGCTGGGTGCTCAGTGCTCAGGGTGCTGGGTGCTCAGTACTCAGGGTGCTGGGTGCTCGGTGCTCAGTACGCTGGGTGCTCAGTACTCAGGGTGCTGGCTGCTCAGTACTCAGGGTGCTCGGTGCTCAGTACTCAGGGTGCTGGGTGCTCAGTGCTCGTGGTGCTGGGTGCTCATTACTCAGGGGGCTGGGTGCTCAGTACTCAGGGTGCTCAGTGCTTGGGGTGCTCGGTGCTCAGTACTCAGGGTGCTGGGTGCTCAGTGCTCAGGGTGCTGGGTGCTCAGTACTCAGGGTGCTGGGTGCTCAGTACTCGGGGTGCTCGGTGCTCAGTACTCAGGGTGCTGGGTGTAAGTGCTCAGGGTGCTGGGTGCTCAGTACTCAGGGTGCTGGGTGCTCGGTGCTCAGTACGCTGGGTGCTCAGTACTCAGGGTGCTGGCTGCTCAGTACTCAGGGTGCTCGGTGCTCAGTACTCAGGGTGCTGGGTGCTCAGTGCTCGGGGTGCTGGGTGCTCATTACTCAGGGGGCTGGGTGCTCAGTACTCAGGGTGCTCAGTGCTTGGGGTGCTGGGCGCTCAGTATTCAGGGTGCTCAGTGCTTGGGGTGTTGGGTGCTCAGTACTCAGGGTGCTGGGTGCTCAGTGCTCAGGGTGCTGGGTGCTCAGTACTCAGGGTGCTGGGTGCTCAGTACTCGGGGTACTGGGTGCTCAGTGCTCGGGGTGCTGGGTTCTCAGTGCTCGGGGTGCTGGGTGCTCAGTGCTTGGGGTGCTGGGTGCTCAGTGCTCGGGGTGCTGGGTGCTCAGTGCTCGGGGTGCTGGGTGCTCAGTGCTCGGGTTGCTCGGTGCTCAGTGCTCGGGGTGCTGGGCGCTCAGTGCTCAGTACTCAGGGTGCTGGGTGCTCAGTGCTCGGGGTGCTGGGTGCTCAGTGCTCGGGGTGCTGGGTGCTCAGTGCTCGGGGTGCTGGGTGCTCAGTGCTCGGGGTGCTGGGTGCTCAGAGCTCAGGGTGCTGGGTGCTCAGTGCTCAGGGTGCTGGGTGCTCAGTACTCAGGTTGCTGTGTGCTCAGTGCTCGGGGTGCTGGGTGCTCAGTACTCAGGGTGCTGGGTGCTCAGTGCTCAGGGTGCTGAGTGCTCAGTGCTCAGGGTGCTCGGTGCTTAGTACTCAGGGTGCTCGGTGCTTAGTGCTCGGGGTGCTGGGTGCTCAATACTCAGTGTGCTGGGTGCTCAGTACTCGGGGTGCTGGGTGCTCAGTACTCAGGGAGCTGGGTGCTCAGTACTCAGGGTGCTGGGTGCTCAGTACTCGGGTGCTGGGTGCTCAGTGCTCAGGGTGCTGGGTGCTCAGTGCTCGGGGTGCTGGGTGCTCAGTGCTCAGTACTCAGGGTGCTGGGTGCTCAGTGCTCGGGGTGCTGGGTGCTCAGTGCTCAGTACTCAGGGTGCTGGGTGCTCAGTGCTCAGGGTGCTGGGTGCTCAGTGCTCGGGGTGCTCGGTGCTCAGTGCTCAGGGTGCTGGGTGCTCAGTACTCAGGGTGCTCATTGCTCAGGGTGGTGGGTGCTCAGTACTCAGGGTGCTGGGTGCTCAGTACTCAGGGTGCTCAGTGCTCAGTACTCAGGGTGCTCAGTGCTCAGTACTCAGTGTGCTCAGTGCTCAGGGTGCTGGGTGCTCAGTGCTCAGGGTGCTCGGTGCTCAGTGCTCAGGGTGCTGGGTGCTCAGTACTCAGTGTGCTGGGTGCTCAGTGCTCAGGGTGCTGGGTGCTCAGTACTCAGGGTGCTGGGTGCTCAGTGCTCAAGGTGCTGGGTGCTCAGTGCTCAGGGTGCTCGGTGCTTAGTACTCAGGGTGCTCGGTGCTCGGGGTGCTGGGAGCTCATTACTCAGGGTGCTGGGTGCTCAGTACTCAGGGTGCTCAGTGCATGGGGTGCTGGGTGCTCAGTACTCAGGGTGCTCAGTGCTTGGGGTGTTGGGTGCTCAGTACTCAGGGTGCTGGGTGCTCAGTGCTCAGGGTGCTGGGTGCTCAGTACTTAGGGCGCTGGGTCCTCAGTGCTCGGGGTGCTGTGTGCTCAGTGCTCGGGGTGCTCGGTGCTCAGTGCTCAGGGTGCTGGGTGCTCAGTACTCAGGGTGCTCATTGCTCAGGGTGCTCAGTGCTCAGTACTCAGGGTGCTTAGTGCTCAGTACTCAGGGTGCTCAGTGCTCAGGGTGCTGGGTGCTCAGTGCTCAGGGTGCTCAGTGATCAGTACTCAGGGTGCTCAGTGCTCAGTACTCAGGGTGCTCAGTGCTCAGGGTGCTGGGTGCTCAGTGCTCGGGGTGCTGGGTGCTCAGTCCTCAGTGTGCTGGGTGCTCAGTGCTCAGGGAGCTCGGTGCTCAGTGCTCAGGGTGCTGGGTGCTCAGTACTCAGGGTGCTGTGTGCTCAGTGCTCGGGGTGCTGGGTGCTCAGTACTCAGGGTGCTGGGTGCTCAGTGCTCAGGGTGCTTGGTGCTCAGTGCTCAGGGTGCTCGGTGCTTAGTACTCAGGGTGCTCGGTGCTCGGGGTGCTGGGTGCTCAGTTCTTGGGGTGCTGTGTGCTCAGTGCTCGGGGTGCTGGGTGCTCAGTACTCGGGGTGCTCGGTGCTCAGTACTCAGGGTGCTGGGTGCTCAGTGCTCAGGGTGCTGGGTGCTCAGTACTCAGGGTGCTGGGTGCTCGGTGCTCAGTACGCTGGGTGCTCAGTACTCAGTGTGCTGGCTGCTCAGTACTCAGCGTGCTCGGTGCTCAGTACTCAGGGTGCTGGGTGCTCAGTGCTCGGGGTGCTGGGTGCTCATTACTCAGGGTGCTGGGTGCTCAGTACTCAGGGTGCTCAGTGCTTGGGGTGCTGGGTGCTCAGTACTCAGGGTGCTCAGTGCTTTGGGTGTTGGGTGCTCAGTACTCAGGGTGCTGGGTGCTCAGTGCTCAGGGTGCTGGGTGCTGAGTACTCAGGGTGCTGGGTGCTCAGTACTCAGAGTGCTGGGTGCTCAGTGCTCGGGGTGCTGGGTGCTCAGTGCTCAGGGTGCTGGGTGCTCAGTGCTCGGGGTGCTGGGTGATCAGTGCTCGGGGTTCTGGGTGCTCAGTGCTCGGGGCGCTGGGTGCTCAGTGCTCGGTGCGCTGGGTGCTCAGTGCACGGGGTGCTCGGATCTCAGTACTCAGGGTGCTGGGTGCTCAGTGTTCGGGGTGCTCGGTGCTTAGTACTCAGGGTGCTGGGTTCTCAGTGCTCGGGGTGCTCGGTGCTCAGTACGTTGGGTGCTCACTACTCAGGGTGCTGGGTGCTCAGTGCTCAGTTTGCTGAGTGCTCAGTGCTCAGGGTGCTGGGTGCTCAGTGCTCAGGGTGCTGGGTGCTCAGTACTCAGGGTTCTGGTTGCGCAGTGCTCGGGGTGCTGGGTGCTCAGTGCTCAGGGTGCTGGGTGCTCAGTGCTCAGGGTGCTGGGTGCTCAGTACTCGGGGTGCTGGGTGCTCAGTACTCAGGGTGCTGGGTGCACATTACTCAGGGTGCTGGGTGATCAGTACTCGGGAGCTGGGTGCTCAGTGCTCAGGGTGCTGGGTGCTCAGTGCTCGGGGTGCTGGGTGCTCAGTGCTCAGTACTCAGGGTGCTGGGTGCTCAGTGCTCGGGGTGCTGGGTGCTCAGTGCTCAGTACTCATGGTGCTGGGTGCTCAGTGCTCAGGGTGCTGGGTGCTCACTGCTCAGGGTGCTGGGTGCTCAGTGCTCAGGGTGCTGGGTACTCAGTGCTCAGGGTGCTGGGTACTCCGTGCTCGGGGTGCTGGGTGCTCAGTACTCAGGGTGCTGGGTGCTCAGTACTCAGGGTGCTCAGTGCTCAGTACTCAGGGTGCTCAGTGCTCAGTACTCAGGGTGCTCAGTGCTCAGGGTGCTGTGTGCTCAGTGCTCGGGGTGCTGGGTGCTCAGTCCTCAGGGTGCTGGGTGCTCAGTGCTCAGGGTGCTCGGTGCTCAGTGCTCAGGGTGCTGGGTGCTCAGTATTCAGGGTGCTGGGTGCTCAGTGCTCGGGGTGCTGGGTGCTCAGTACTCAGGGTGCTGGGTGCTCAGTGCTCAGGTTGCTGGGTGCTCAGTGCTCAGTGTGCTCGGTGCTTAGTACTCAGGGTCCTCAGTGCTCGGGGTGCGGGGTGCTCAGTGCTCGGGGTGCTGGGTGCTCAGTGCTCGGGGTGCTGGGTGCTCAGTGCTCAGGGTGCTGGGTGCTCAGTGCTCGGGGTGCTGGGTGCTCAGTACTCGGGGTGCTCGGTGCTCAGTACTCAGGGTGCTGGGTGCTCAGTGCTCAGGGTGCTGGGTGCTGAGTACTCAGGGTGCTGGGTGCTCGGTGCTCAGTACGCTGGGTGCTCAGTACTCAGGGTGCTGGCTGCTCAGAACTCAGGGTGCTCGGTGCTCAGTGCTCGGGGTGCTGGGTGCTCAGTACTCAGGGTGCTCAGTGCTTGGGGTGCTGGGTGCTCAGTACTCAGGGTGCTCAGTGCTTGGGGTGTTGGGTGCTCAGTACTCAGGGTGCTGGGTGCTCAGTGCTCAGGGTGCTGGGTGCTCAGTGCTCGGGGTGCTGGGTGCTCAGTGCTCGGGGTGCTGGGTGCTCAGTGCTCGGGGTGCTGGGTGCTCAGTGCTCAGGGTGCTGGGTGCTCAGTGCTCAGGGTGCTGGGTGCTCAGTGCTCGGGGTGCTGGGTGCTCAGTGCTCGGGGTGCTGGGTGCTCAGTGCTCGGGGTGCTCGGTGCTCAGTGCTCGGGGTGCTGGGTGCTCAGTACTCGGGGTGCTCTGTGCTCAGTACTCAGGGTGCTGGGTGCTCAGTGCTCACGGTGCTGGGTGCTCAGTGCTCGGGGTGCTGGCTGCTCGGTGCTCAGGTTGCTTGGTGCTCAGTACTCGGGGTGCTGGGTGCTCAGTACTCAGGGTGCTGGGTGCTCATTGCTCGGGGTGCTGGGTGCTCAGTGCTCGGGGTGCTGGGTGCTCAGAGCTCGGGGTGCTGGGTGCTCAGTACTCGGGGTGCTGGGTGCTCAGTGCTCAGGGTGCTGGGTCTCAGTGCTTGGGGTACTGGGTACTCAGTGCTCAGTACACAGGGTGCTGGGTGCTCAGTGCTCGGGGTGCTGGGTGCTCAGTGCTCAGTACTCAGGGTGCTGGGTGCTCAGTGCTCAGGGTGCTGGGTGCTCAGTACTCAGGGTACTCGGTGCTCAGTACTCAGGGTGCTGGGTGATCAGTGCTCAGGGAGCTTTGTGCTCAGTACTCAGTGTGCTGGGTGCTCAGTACTCAGGGTGCTGGGTGCTCAGTACTCAGGGTGCTCGGTGCTCAGTACTCAGGGTGCTGGGTGCTCAGTGCTCAGGGTGCTGGGTCCTCAGTGCTCAGGGTGCTGGGTGCTTAGTGCTCGGGGTGCTGGGTGCTCAGTACTCAGGGTGCTGGGTGCTCAGTACTCGGGTGCTGGGTGCTCAGTACTCAGGGTGCTGGGTGCTCAGTGCTCGGGGTGCTGGGTGCTCAGTGCTCAGTACTCAGGGTGCTGGGTGCTTAGTGCTCGGGGTGCTGGGTGCTCAGTGCTCAGTACTCAGGGTGCTGGGTGCTCAGTGCTCAGGGTGCTGGGTGCTCAGTGCTCAGGGTGCTGGGTACTCAGTGCTCGGGGTGCTGGGTGCTCAGTACTCAGGGTGCTGGGTGCCCAGGACTCAGGGTGCTCAGTGCTCAGTACTCAGGGTGCTCAGTTATCAGTACTCAGGGTGCTCAGTGCTCAGGGTGCTCTGTGCTCAGTGCTCGGGGCGCTGGGTGCTCAGTCCTCAGGGTGCTGTGTGCTCAGTGCTCAGGGTGCTCGGTGCTCAGTGCTCAGGGTGCTGGGTGCTCAGTACTCAAGGTGCTGGGTGCTCAGTGCTCGGGGTGCTGGGTGCTCAATACTCAGGGTGCTGGGTGCTCAGTGCTCAGTGTGCTGGGTGCTCAGTGCTCAGGGTGCTCGGTGCTTAGTACTCAGGGTGCTCGGTGCTCGAGGTGCTGGGTGCTCAGTGCTCAGGGCGCTGGGTGCTCAGTGCTCGGGGTGCTGGGTGCTCAGTGCTCGGGGTGCTGGGTGCTCAGTGCTCGGGGTGCTGGGTACTCAGTGCTCAGTGCTCGGGGTGCTGGGTGCTCAGTCCTCAGTACACAGGGTGCTGGGTGCTCAGTGCTCGGGGTGCTGGATGCTCAGTACTCAGGGTCCTGGGTGCTCAGTGCTCAGGGTGCTGGGTGCTCATTACTCAGGGTGCTGGGTGCTCAGTGCTCGGGGTGCTGGGTGCTCATTACTCAGGGGGCTGGGTGCTCAGTACTCAGGGTGCTCAGTGCTTGGGGTGCTGGGCGCTCAGTATTCAGGGTGCTCAGTGCTTGGGGTGTTGGGTGCTCAGTACTCAGGGTGCTGGGTGCTCAGTGCTCAGGGTGCTGGGTGCTCAGTACTCAGGGTGCTGGGTGCTCAGTACTCGGGGTACTGGGTGCTCAGTGCTCGGGGTGCTGGGTTCTCAGTGCTCGGGGTGCTGGGTGCTCAGTGCTTGGGGTGCTGGGTGCTCAGTGCTCGGGGTGCTGGGTGCTCAGTGCTCGGGGTGCTGGGTGCTCAGTGCTCGGGTTGCTCGGTGCTCAGTGCTCGGGGTGCTGGGCGCTCAGTGCTCAGTACTCAGGGTGCTGGGTGCTCAGTGCTCGGGGTGCTGGGTGCTCAGTGCTCGGGGTGCTGGGTGCTCAGTGCTCGGGGTGCTGGGTGCTCAGTGCTCGGGGTGCTGGGTGCTCAGAGCTCGGGGTGCTGGGTGCTCAGTGCTCAGGGTGCTGGGTGCTCAGTACTCAGGTTGCTGTGTGCTCAGTGCTCGGGGTGCTGGGTGCTCAGTACTCAGGGTGCTGGGTGCTCAGTGCTCAGGGTGCTGAGTGCTCAGTGCTCAGGGTGCTCGGTGCTTAGTACTCAGGGTGCTCGGTGCTTAGTGCTCGGGGTGCTGGGTGCTCAATACTCAGTGTGCTGGGTGCTCAGTACTCGGGGTGCTGGGTGCTCAGTACTCAGGGAGCTGGGTGCTCAGTACTCAGGGTGCTGGGTGCTCAGTACTCGGGTGCTGGGTGCTCAGTGCTCAGGGTGCTGGGTGCTCAGTGCTCGGGGTGCTGGGTGCTCAGTGCTCAGTACTCAGGGTGCTGGGTGCTCAGTGCTCGGGGTGCTGGGTGCTCAGTGCTCAGTACTCAGGGTGCTGGGTGCTCAGTGCTCAGGGTGCTGGGTGCTCAGTGCTCGGGGTGCTCGGTGCTCAGTGCTCAGGGTGCTGGGTGCTCAGTACTCAGGGTGCTCATTGCTCAGGGTGGTGGGTGCTCAGTACTCAGGGTGCTGGGTGCTCAGTACTCAGGGTGCTCAGTGCTCAGTACTCAGGGTGCTCAGTGCTCAGTACTCAGTGTGCTCAGTGCTCAGGGTGCTGGGTGCTCAGTGCTCAGGGTGCTCGGTGCTCAGTGCTCAGGGTGCTGGGTGCTCAGTACTCAGTGTGCTGGGTGCTCAGTGCTCGGGGTGCTGGGTGCTCAGTACTCAGGGTGCTGGGTGCTCAGTGCTCAAGGTGCTGGGTGCTCAGTGCTCAGGGTGCTCGGTGCTTAGTACTCAGGGTGCTCGGTGCTCGGGGTGCTGGGAGCTCATTACTCAGGGTGCTGGGTGCTCAGTACTCAGGGTGCTCAGTGCATGGGGTGCTGGGTGCTCAGTACTCAGGGTGCTCAGTGCTTGGGGTGTTGGGTGCTCAGTACTCAGGGTGCTGGGTGCTCAGTGCTCAGGGTGCTGGGTGCTCAGTACTTAGGGCGCTGGGTCCTCAGTGCTCGGGGTGCTGTGTGCTCAGTGCTCGGGGTGCTCGGTGCTCAGTGCTCAGGGTGCTGGGTGCTCAGTCCTCAGGGTGCTCATTGCTCAGGGTGCTCAGTGCTCAGTACTCAGGGTGCTTAGTGCTCAGTACTCAGGGTGCTCAGTGCTCAGGGTGCTGGGTGCTCAGTGCTCAGGGTGCTCAGTGATCAGTACTCAGGGTGCTCAGTGCTCAGTACTCAGGGTGCTCAGTGCTCAGGGTGCTGGGTGCTCAGTGCTCGGGGTGCTGGGTGCTCAGTCCTCAGTGTGCTGGGTGCTCAGTGCTCAGGGAGCTCGGTGCTCAGTGCTCAGGGTGCTGGGTGCTCAGTACTCAGGGTGCTGTGTGCTCAGTGCTCGGGGTGCTGGGTGCTCAGTACTCAGGGTGCTGGGTGCTCAGTGCTCAGGGTGCTTGGTGCTCAGTGCTCAGGGTGCTCGGTGCTTAGTACTCAGGGTGCTCGGTGCTCGGGGTGCTGGGTGCTCAGTTCTTGGGGTGCTGTGTGCTCAGTGCTCGGGGTGCTGGGTGCTCAGTACTCGGGGTGCTCGGTGCTCAGTACTCAGGGTGCTGGGTGCTCAGTGCTCAGGGTGCTGGGTGCTCAGTACTCAGGGTGCTGGGTGCTCGGTGCTCAGTACGCTGGGTGCTCAGTACTCAGTGTGCTGGCTGCTCAGTACTCAGCGTGCTCGGTGCTCAGTACTCAGGGTGCTGGGTGCTCAGTGCTCGGGGTGCTGGGTGCTCATTACTCAGGGTGCTGGGTGCTCAGTACTCAGGGTGCTCAGTGCTTGGGGTGCTGGGTGCTCAGTACTCAGGGTGCTCAGTGCTTTGGGTGTTGGGTGCTCAGTACTCAGGGTGCTGGGTGCTCAGTGCTCAGGGTGCTGGGTGCTGAGTACTCAGGGTGCTGGGTGCTCAGTACTCAGAGTGCTGGGTGCTCAGTGCTCGGGGTGCTGGGTGCTCAGTGCTCAGGGTGCTGGGTGCTCAGTGCTCGGGGTGCTGGGTGATCAGTGCTCGGGGTTCTGGGTGCTCAGTGCTCGGGGCGCTGGGTGCTCAGTGCTCGGTGCGCTGGGTGCTCAGTGCACGGGGTGCTCGGATCTCAGTACTCAGGGTGCTGGGTGCTCAGTGTTCGGGGTGCTCGGTGCTTAGTACTCAGGGTGCTGGGTGCTCAGTGCTCGGGGTGCTCGGTGCTCAGTACGTTGGGTGCTCACTACTCAGGGTGCTGGGTGCTCAGTGCTCAGTTTGCTGAGTGCTCAGTGCTCAGGGTGCTGGGTGCTCAGTGCTCAGGGTGCTGGGTGCTCAGTACTCAGGGTTCTGGTTGCGCAGTGCTCGGGGTGCTGGGTGCTCAGTGCTCAGGGTGCTGGGTGCTCAGTGCTCAGGGTGCTGGGTGCTCAGTACTCGGGGTGCTGGGTGCTCAGTACTCAGGGTGCTGGGTGCACATTACTCAGGGTGCTGGGTGATCAGTACTCGGGAGCTGGGTGCTCAGTGCTCAGGGTGCTGGGTGCTCAGTGCTCGGGGTGCTGGGTGCTCAGTGCTCAGTACTCAGGGTGCTGGGTGCTCAGTGCTCGGGGTGCTGGGTGCTCAGTGCTCAGTACTCATGGTGCTGGGTGCTCAGTGCTCAGGGTGCTGGGTGCTCACTGCTCAGGGTGCTGGGTGCTCAGTGCTCAGGGTGCTGGGTACTCAGTGCTCAGGGTGCTGGGTACTCCGTGCTCGGGGTGCTGGGTGCTCAGTACTCAGGGTGCTGGGTGCTCAGTACTCAGGGTGCTCAGTGCTCAGTACTCAGGGTGCTCAGTGCTCAGTACTCAGGGTGCTCAGTGCTCAGGGTGCTGTGTGCTCAGTGCTCGGGGTGCTGGGTGCTCAGTCCTCAGGGTGCTGGGTGCTCAGTGCTCAGGGTGCTCGGTGCTCAGTGCTCAGGGTGCTGGGTGCTCAGTATTCAGGGTGCTGGGTGCTCAGTGCTCGGGGTGCTGGGTGCTCAGTACTCAGGGTGCTGGGTGCTCAGTGCTCAGGTTGCTGGGTGCTCAGTGCTCAGTGTGCTCGGTGCTTAGTACTCAGGGTCCTCAGTGCTCGGGGTGCGGGGTGCTCAGTGCTCGGGGTGCTGGGTGCTCAGTGCTCGGGGTGCTGGGTGCTCAGTGCTCAGGGTGCTGGGTGCTCAGTGCTCGGGGTGCTGGGTGCTCAGTACTCGGGGTGCTCGGTGCTCAGTACTCAGGGTGCTGGGTGCTCAGTGCTCAGGGTGCTGGGTGCTGAGTACTCAGGGTGCTGGGTGCTCGGTGCTCAGTACGCTGGGTGCTCAGTACTCAGGGTGCTGGCTGCTCAGAACTCAGGGTGCTCGGTGCTCAGTGCTCGGGGTGCTGGGTGCTCAGTACTCAGGGTGCTCAGTGCTTGGGGTGCTGGGTGCTCAGTACTCAGGGTGCTCAGTGCTTGGGGTGTTGGGTGCTCAGTACTCAGGGTGCTGGGTGCTCAGTGCTCAGGGTGCTGGGTGCTCAGTGCTCGGGGTGCTGGGTGCTCAGTGCTCGGGGTGCTGGGTGCTCAGTGCTCGGGGTGCTGGGTGCTCAGTGCTCAGGGTGCTGGGTGCTCAGTGCTCAGGGTGCTGGGTGCTCAGTGCTCGGGGTGCTGGGTGCTCAGTGCTCGGGGTGCTGGGTGCTCAGTGCTCGGGGTGCTCGGTGCTCAGTGCTCGGGGTGCTGGGTGCTCAGTACTCGGGGTGCTCTGTGCTCAGTACTCAGGGTGCTGGGTGCTCAGTGCTCACGGTGCTGGGTGCTCAGTGCTCGGGGTGCTGGCTGCTCGGTGCTCAGGTTGCTTGGTGCTCAGTACTCGGGGTGCTGGGTGCTCAGTACTCAGGGTGCTGGGTGCTCATTGCTCGGGGTGCTGGGTGCTCAGTGCTCGGGGTGCTGGGTGCTCAGAGCTCGGGGTGCTGGGTGCTCAGTACTCGGGGTGCTGGGTGCTCAGTGCTCAGGGTGCTGGGTCTCAGTGCTTGGGGTACTGGGTACTCAGTGCTCAGTACACAGGGTGCTGGGTGCTCAGTGCTCGGGGTGCTGGGTGCTCAGTGCTCAGTACTCAGGGTGCTGGGTGCTCAGTGCTCAGGGTGCTGGGTGCTCAGTACTCAGGGTACTCGGTGCTCAGTACTCAGGGTGCTGGGTGATCAGTGCTCAGGGAGCTTTGTGCTCAGTACTCAGTGTGCTGGGTGCTCAGTACTCAGGGTGCTGGGTGCTCAGTACTCAGGGTGCTCGGTGCTCAGTACTCAGGGTGCTGGGTGCTCAGTGCTCAGGGTGCTGGGTCCTCAGTGCTCAGGGTGCTGGGTGCTTAGTGCTCGGGGTGCTGGGTGCTCAGTACTCAGGGAGCTGGGTGCTCAGTACTCAGGGTGCTGGGTGCTCAGTACTCGGGTGCTGGGTGCTCAGTACTCAGGGTGCTGGGTGCTCAGTGCTCGGGGTGCTGGGTGCTCAGTGCTCAGTACTCAGGGTGCTGGGTGCTTAGTGCTCGGGGTGCTGGGTGCTCAGTGCTCAGTACTCAGGGTGCTGGGTGCTCAGTGCTCAGGGTGCTGGGTGCTCAGTGCTCAGGGTGCTGGGTACTCAGTGCTCGGGGTGCTGGGTGCTCAGTACTCAGGGTGCTGGGTGCCCAGGACTCAGGGTGCTCAGTGCTCAGTACTCAGGGTGCTCAGTTATCAGTACTCAGGGTGCTCAGTGCTCAGGGTGCTCTGTGCTCAGTGCTCGGGGCGCTGGGTGCTCAGTCCTCAGGGTGCTGTGTGCTCAGTGCTCAGGGTGCTCGGTGCTCAGTGCTCAGGGTGCTGGGTGCTCAGTACTCAAGGTGCTGGGTGCTCAGTGCTCGGGGTGCTGGGTGCTCAATACTCAGGGTGCTGGGTGCTCAGTGCTCAGTGTGCTGGGTGCTCAGTGCTCAGGGTGCTCGGTGCTTAGTACTCAGGGTGCTCGGTGCTCGAGGTGCTGGGTGCTCAGTGCTCAGGGCGCTGGGTGCTCAGTGCTCGGGGTGCTGGGTGCTCAGTGCTCGGGGTGCTGGGTGCTCAGTGCTCGGGGTGCTGGGTACTCAGTGCTCAGTGCTCGGGGTGCTGGGTGCTCAGTCCTCAGTACACAGGGTGCTGGGTGCTCAGTGCTCGGGGTGCTGGATGCTCAGTACTCAGGGTCCTGGGTGCTCAGTGCTCAGGGTGCTGGGTGCTCAGTACTCAGGGTGCTGGGTGCTCAGTGCTCAGGGTGCTGGGTGCTCAGTACTCAGGGTGCTGGGTCCTCAGTGCTCAGGGTGCTGGGTGTTCAGTGCTCGGGGTGCTCAGTACTCAATGTGCTGTGTGTTCAGTGCTCAGGGTACTGGGTGCTCAGTACTCAGGGTGCTCGGTGCTGAGTACTCAGGGTGCTGGGTGCTCAGTACTCCGGGTGCTGGGTGCTCAGTGCTCGGGGTGCTCGGTGCTCAGTGCTCAGGGTGCTGGGTGCTCAGTACTCAGGGTGCTCATTGCTCAGGGTGCTGGGTGCTCAGTACTTAGGTTGCTGGGTGCTCAGTACTCAGGTTGCTGGGTGCTCAGTACTCAGGGTGCTCAGTGCTCAGTACTCAGGGTGCTCAGTGCTCAGGGTGCTGGGTGCTCAGTGCTCGGGGTGCTGGGTGCTCAGTGCACAGGGTGCTGTGTGCTCAGTACTCAGGGTGCTCAGTACTCAGGGTGCTGGGTGCTCAGTGCTCAGGGTGCTGGGTGCTCAGTGCTCTCGGTGCTGGGTGCTCAGTGCTCAGGGTGCTCGGTGCTCAGTGCTCAGGTTGCTGGGTGCTCAGTACTCAGGGAGCTGGGTGCTCAGTACTCAGGGTGCTCAGTGCTCAGTACTCAGGGTGCTCCGTGCTCAGTACTCAGGGTGCTCAGTGCTCAAGGTGCTGGGTGCTCAGTACTCAGGGTGCTGGGTGCTCAGTACTCAGGGTGCTGGGTGCTCAGTGCTCAGGGAGCTCGGTGCTGAGTACTCAGGGTGGTGGGTGCTCAGTACTCAGTGCTCAGGGTCCTGGGTGCTCAGCGCTCTGGGTGCTTAGTGCACAGTACTCAGGGTGCTGGGTGCTCAGTATTCAGGGTGCTCAGTGCTCGGGGTGCTGGGTGCTCAGTACTGCGGGTGCTGGGTGCTCAGTACTCAGGGTGTTGGGTGCTCATTCTCGGGGTCCTGGGTGCTCAGTGTTCGGGGTGCTGGGTGCTCAGTACTCGGGGTGCTGGGTGCTCAGTGCTCAGCGTGCTGGGTGCTCAGTACTCAGGGTGCTCGGTTCTCAGTACTCAGGGTGCTGGGTGCTCATTCTCGGGGTGCTGGGTGCTCAGTGCTCGGGGTGCTGGGTGCTCAGTGCTCAGGGTCCTCGGTGCTCAGTACTCAGGGTGCTCAGTACTCAGCGTGCTTTGTGCTCAGTGCTCAGGGTGCTGGGTGCTCAGTACACAGGGTGCTGAGTGCTCAGTACTCACGTTCTGGGTGCTCAGTACTCGGGGTGCTAGGTGCTCATTACTCAGGGTGCTGGGTGCTCAGTGCTCGGGGTGCTTGCTGCTCAGTACTCTTGGTGCTGCATACTCAGTACTCAGGGTGCTGGGTGCTCAGTGCTCGGGGTGCTCGGTGCTCAGTGCTCAGGATGCTCGGTGCTCATTACTTTTGGTGCTGGGTGCTCAGTACTCAGGGTGCTGGGTGCTCAGTGCTCGGGATGCTCTGTGATCAGTACTCAGGGTGCTGGGTGCTCAGTGCTCAGGGTGCTGGGTGCTCAGTACTCAGGGTGCTCAGTACTCAGTACTCAGGGTGCTGGGTTCTCAGTGCTTGGGGTGCTGGGTGCTCAGTGCTCAGGGTGCTGGGTGCTCAGTGCTCGGGGTGCTGGGTGCTCAGTACTCGGGGTGCTCGGTGCTCAGTACTCAGGGTGCTGGGTGCTCAGTACTCAGGGTGCTCAGTGCTCAGGGTGCTGGGTGCTCAGTGCTCGGGGTGCTGGGTACTCAGTGCTCAGTACACAGGGTGCTGATTGCTCAGTGCTCGGGGTGCTGCGTGCTCAGTGCTCAGTACTCAGGGTGCTGGGTGCTCAGTGCTCGGTGTGCTCTATGCTCAGTACTCAGGGTGCTGGGTGCTCAGTGCTCAGGGTGCTGGGTGCTCAGTACTCAGGGTGCTGGGTGCTCAGTGCTAAGGGTGCTGGGTGCTCAGTACTCAGGTTGCTGGGTCCTCAGTGCTCAGGGTGCTGGGTGCTCTGTGCTCGGGGTGCTCAGTACTCAGGGTGCTGTGTGTTCAGTGCTCAGGTTACTGGGTGCTCATTACTCAGGGTGCTCGGTGCTTAGTACTCAGGGTGCTGGGTGCTCAGTACTCCGGGTGCTGGGTGCTCAGTGCTCGGGGTGCTCGGTGCTCAGTGCTCAGGGTGCTGGGTGCTCAGTACACAGGGTGCTCATTGCTCAGGGTGCTGGGTGTTCATTAATCAGGGTGCTGGGTGCTCAGTACTCAGGGTGCTCAGTGCTCAGTACTCAGGGTGCTCAGTACTCAGGGTGCTAAGTGCTCAGGGTGCTGGGTGCTCAGTGCTCAGGGTGCTGGGTGCTCAGTGCTCAGGGTGCTGTGTGCTCAGTACTCAGGGTGATCAGTACTCAGGGTGCTGGGTGCTCAGTGCTCAGGGTGCTGGGTGCTTAGTGCTCAGGGTGCTGGGTGCTCAGTGCTCAGGGTGCTCGGTGCTCAGTGCTCAGGTTGATGGGTGCTGAGTACTCAGGGTGCTGGGTGCTCAGTACGCAGGGTGCTCAGTGCTCAGTACTCAGGGTGCTCAGTGCTCAGTACTCAGGGTGCTCAGTGCTCAGGGTGCTGGGTGCTCAGTGCTCGGGGTGCTGGGTACTCAGTCCACAGGGTGCAGGGTGCTCAGTGCTCAGGGTGCTCGGTGCTCAGTGCTCAGGGTGCTGGGTGTTCAGTGCTCGGGGTGCTGGGTGCTCATTAATCAGGGTGCTGGGTGCTCAGTACGCTGGGTGCTCAGTACTCAGGGTGCTGGGTGCTCAGTACTCAGGGTGCTCGGTGCTCAGTACTCAGGGTGCTGGGTGCTCAGTGCTCGGGGTGCTGGGTGCTCATTAATCAGGGTGCTGGGTGCTCAGTACTCAGGGTGCTCAGTGCTTGGGGTGCTGGGTGCTCAGTACTCAGGGTGCTCAGTGCTTGGGGTGCAGGGTGCTCAGTACTCAGGGTGCTGGTTCCTCAGTGCTCAGGGTGCTGGGTGCTGAGGACTCAGGGTGCTGGGTGCTCAGTGCTCGGGGTGCTGGGTGCTCAGTGCTCGGGGTGCTGGGTGCTCAGTGCTCAGGGTTCTGGGTGCTCAGTGCTCAGGGTGCTGGGTGCTCAGTGCTCGGGGTGCTGGGTGCTCGGTGCTCAGGTTTCTGGGTGCTCAGGACTCGGGGTGCTGGGTGCTCAGTACTCAGGGTGCTGGGTGCTCATTGCTCGGGGTGCTGGGTGCTCAGTGCTACGGGTGCTGGGTGCTCAGTGCTCAGTGTGCTGGGTGCTCAGTGCTCTGGGCGCTGCGTGCTCAGTGCTCGGGGTGCTCGGTGCTCAGTACTCAGGGTGCTGGGTGCTCAGTGCTCAGGGTGCTCGTTGCTCAGTACTCAGGGTGCTGGGTGCTCAGTGCTCGGTGTGCTCGGTGCTCAGTACGTTGGGTGCTCAGTACTCAGGGTGCTGGGTGCTCAGTGCTCAGGGTGATCGGTGCTCAGTACTCAGGGTGCTCAGTACTCAGGGTGCTGGGTGCTCAGGGCTCGGGGTGCTGGGAGCTCAGTACTCAGGGTGCTGGGTGCTCAGTGCTCAGGGTGCTGGGTGCTGAGTGCTCAGGGTGCTGGGTGCTCTGTACTCGGGGTGCTCGGTGCTCAGTACTCAGGGTGCTGGGTGCTCAGTACTCAGGGTGCTGGGTGCTCAGTAATCAGGGTGCTCAGTGCTCGGGGAGCTCGGTGCTCAGTACTCAGGGTGCTGGGTGCTCAGTACTCAGTGCTCGGGGTCCTGGGTGCTCAGCGCTCTGGGTGCTTAGTGCAGAGTACTCAGGGTGCTGGGTGCTCAGTATTCAGGGTGCTCAGTGCTCGGGGTGCTGGGTGCTCAGTACACAGGGTGCTGGGTGCTCAGTACTCAGGGTGCTGGGTGCTCATTCTCGGGGTGCTGGGTGCTCAGTGCTCGGTTGCTGGGTGCTCAGTACTCGGGGTGCTGGGTGCTCAGTGCTCAGCGTGCTGTGTGCTATGTACTCAGGGTGCTCGGTTCTCAGTACTCAGGGTGCTGGGTGCTCATTCTCGGGTGCTGGGTGCTCAGTGCTCAGGGTGCTGGGTGCTAAGTGCTCAGGGTGCTGGGTCCTCAGTACTCGGGGTGCTCGGTGCTCAGTACTCGGGGTGCTGGGTGCTCAGTACTCAGGGTGCTGGGTGCTCAGTACTCAGGGTGCTCGGTGCTCAGTACTCAGGGTGCTGGGTGCTCAGTGCTCAGGTGCTGGGTGCTAAGTACTCAGGGTGCTGGGTGCTCAGTACTCAGGGTGCTGGGTGCTCAGCACTCAGGGTGCTCAGTACTCAGTGTGCTGGGTGCTCAGTGCTCGGGGTGCTGGGTGCTCAGTACTCAGGGTGCTCAGTACTCGGGGTGCTGGGTGCTCAGTGCTCGGGGTGCTGGATGCTCAGTGCTCAGGGTGATCTGTGCTCAGTACTCAGGATGCTGGGTGCTCAGTACTCAGGGTGCTGGGTGCTCAGTACTCAGGGTGCTGGGTGCTCAGTCCTCAGGGTGCTCAGTGCTCAGGGTGCTGGGTGCTCAGTGCTCGGGGTGCTCGGTGCTCAGTACTCAGGGTGCTGAGTGCTCAGTACTCAGGGTGCTGGGTGCTCAGTAATCAGGGTGCTGGGTGCTCAGTGCTCGGGGTGCTGGGTGCTCAGTACTCAGGGTGCTGGGTGCTCAGTGCTCGGGGTGCTCGGTGTTCAGTACTCAAGGTGCTGGGTGCTCAGTGCTCGGGGTGCTGGGTGCTCAGTGCTCAGGGTGCTGGGTGCTCAGTACTCGGGGTGCTCGGTGCTCAGTACTCAGGGTACTGGGTGCTCAGGGTCCTCGGTGCTCAGTACTCAGGGTGCTCAGTACTCAGCTTGCTTTGTGCTCAGTGCTCAGAGTGCTGGGTGCTCAGTACTCAGGGTGCTCGGTGCTCAGTACTCAGTGTGCTCAGTGCTCAGTGCTCTGGGTGCTCAGTACTCATGGTGCTCAGTGCTCAGGGTGCTGGGTGCTCAGTGCTCGGGGTGCTGGGTACTCAGTGCTCAGTGCTCGGGGTGCTGGGTGCTCAGTCCTCAGTACACAGGGTGCTGGGTGCTCAGTGCTCGGGGTGCTGGATGCTCAGTACTCAGGGTCCTGGGTGCTCAGTGCTCAGGGTGCTGGGTGCTCAGTACTCAGGGTGCTGGGTGCTCAGTGCTCAGGGTGCTGGGTGCTCAGTACTCAGGGTGCTGGGTCCTCAGTGCTCAGGGTGCTGGGTGTTCAGTGCTCGGGGTGCTCAGTACTCAATGTGCTGTGTGTTCAGTGCTCAGGGTACTGGGTGCTCAGTACTCAGGGTGCTCGGTGCTGAGTACTCAGGGTGCTGGGTGCTCAGTACTCCGGGTGCTGGGTGCTCAGTGCTCGGGGTGCTCGGTGCTCAGTGCTCAGGGTGCTGGGTGCTCAGTACTCAGGGTGCTCATTGCTCAGGGTGCTGGGTGCTCAGTACTCAGGTTGCTGGGTGCTCAGTACTCAGGTTGCTGGGTGCTCAGTACTCAGGGTGCTCCGTGCTCAGTACTCAGGGTGCTCAGTGCTCAGTACTCAGGGTGCTCCGTGCTCAGTACTCAGGGTGCTCAGTGCTCAAGGTGCTGGGTGTTCAGTGCTCGGGGTGCTGGGTTCTCAGTCCTCAGGGTGCTGGGTGCTCAGTACTCAGGGTGCTGGGTGCTCAGTGCTCGGGGTGCTGGGTGCTCAGTACTCAGGGTGCTGGGTGCTCAGTGCTCAGGGTGCTGGGTGCTCAGTGCTCAGGGTGCTCGGTGCTTAGTACTCATGGTGCTCGGTGCTCGGGGTGCTGGGTGCTCAGTGCTCGGTGTGCTGGGTGCTCAGTGCTCGGGGTGCTGGGTGCTGAGTGCTCAGTGTGCTGGGTGCTCAGTGCTCGGGGTGCTGGGTGCTCAGTACTCAGGGTGCTCGGTGCTCAGTACTCAGGGTGCTGGGTGCTCAGTGCTCGGGGTGCTGGGTGCTCATTAATCAGGGTGCTGGGTGCTCAGTACGCTGGGTGCTCAGTACTCAGGGTGCTGGGTGTTCAGTGCTCGGGGTGCTGGGTGCTCATTAATCAGGGTGCTGGGTGCTCAGTACGCTGGGTGCTCAGTACTCAGGGTGCTGGGTGCTCAGTACTCAGGGTGCTCGGTGCTCAGTACTCAGGGTGCTGGGTGCTCAGTGCTCGGGGTGCTGGGTGCTCATTAATCAGGGTGCTGGGTGCTCAGTACTCAGGGTGCTCAGTGCTTGGGGTGCTGGGTGCTCAGTACTCAGGGTGCTCAGTGCTTGGGGTGCAGGGTGCTCAGTACTCAGGGTGCTGGTTGCTCAGTGCTCAGGGTGCTAGGTGCTGAGTACTCAGGGTGCTGGGTGCTCAGTGCTCGGGGTGCTGGGTGCTCAGTGCTCGGGGTGCTGGGTGCTCAGTGCTCAGAGTTCTGGGTGCTCAGTACTCGGGGTGCTGGGTGCTCAGTGCTCGCGGTGCTCGGTGCTCAGTGCTCGGGGTGCTGGGTGCTCAGTGCTCAGGGTGCTGGGTGCTCAGTACTCGGGGTGCTCGGTGCTCAGTACTCAGGGTACTGGGTGCTCAGGGTCCTCGGTGCTCAGTACTCAGGGTGCTCAGTACTCAGCTTGCTTTGTGCTCAGTGCTCAGAGTGCTGGGTGCTCAGTACTCAGGGTGCTCGGTGCTCAGTACTCAGGGTGCTCAGTGCTCAGTGCTCTGGGTGCTCAGTACTCAGGGTGCTCAGTGCTCAGGGTGCTGGGTGCTCAGTGCTCGGGGTGCTGGGTACTCAGTGCTCAGTGCTCGGAGTGCTGGGTGCTCAGTCCTCAGTACACAGGGTGCTGGTTGCTCAGTGCTCGGGGTGCTGGATGCTCAGTACTCAGGGTCCTGGGTGCTCAGTGCTCAGGGTGCTGGGTGCTCAGTACTCAGGGTGCTGGGTGCTCAGTGCTCAGGGTGCTGGGTGCTCAGTACTCAGGGTGCTGGGTCCTCAGTGCTCAGGGTGCTGGGTGCTCAGTGCTCGGGGTGCTCAGTACTCAGGGTGCTGTGTGTTCAGTGCTCAGGGTACTGGGTGCTCAGTACTCAGGGTGCTCGGTGCTGAGTACTCAGGGTGCTGGGTGCTCAGTACTCCGGGTGCTGGGTGCTCAGTGCTCGGGGTGCTCGTTGCTCAGTGCTCAGGGTGCTGGGTGCTCAGTACTCAGGGTGCTCATTGCTCAGGGTGCTGGGTGCTCAGTACTCAGGTTGCTGGGTGCTCAGTACTCAGGGTGCTCAGTGCTCAGTACTCAGGGTGCTCAGTGCTCAGTACTCAGTGTGCTCAGTGCTCAGGGTGCTGGGTGCTCAGTGCTCAGGGTGCTGGGTGCTCAGTGCTCAGGGTGCTCGGTGCTCAGTGCTCAGGTTGCTGGGTGCTCAGTACTCAGGGTGCTGGGTGCTCAGTACTCAGGGTGCTCAGTGCTCAGTACTCAGGGTGCTCAGTGCTCAGTACTCAGGGTGCTCAGTGCTCAAGGTGCTGGGTGTTCAGTGCTCGGGGTGCTGGGTACTCAGACCTCAGGGTGCTGGGTGCTCAGTGCTCACGGTACTCTGTGCTCAGTGCTCAGGGTGCTGGGTGCTCAGTACTCAGGGTGCTGGGTGCTCAGTGCTCAGGGTGCTCGGTGCTTAGTACTCATGGTGCTCGGTGCTCGGGATGCTGGGTGCTCAGTGCTCGGGGTGCTGGGTGCTCATTAATCAGGGTGCTGGGTGCTCAGTACGCTGGGTGCTCAGTACTCAGGGTGCTGGGTGCTCAGTACTCAGGGTGCTCGGTGCTCAGTACTCAGGGTGCTCAGTGCTCAGGGTGCTGGGTGCTCAGTGCTCAGGGTGATCGGTGCTCAGTACTCAGGGTGCTCAGTTCTCAGGGTGCTGGGTGCTCAGGGCTCGGGGTGCTGGGAGCTCAGTACACAGGGTGCTGGGTGCTCAGTGCTCGGGGTGCTGGGTGCTGAGTGCTCAGGGTGCTGGGTGCTCTGTACTCGGGGTGCTCGGTGCTCAGTACTCAGGGTGCTGGGTGCTCAGTACTCAGGGTGCTGGGTGCTCAGTACTCAGGGTGCTCGCTGCTCAGTACTCAGGGTGCTTGGTGCTCAGTGCTCAGGGTGCTGGGTGCTCAGTACTCAGGGTGCTGGGTACTCAGTGCTCAGGGTGATCGGTGCTCAGTCCTCAGGGTGCTCAGTACTCAGGGTGCTGGGTGCTCAGTGCTCAGGTTGCTCAGTACTAAGGGTGCTGAGTGCTCAGTACTCAGGGTGCTGGGTGGTCAGTGCTCAGGGTGCTGGGTGCTCAGTACTCAGGGTGCTGGGTGCTCAGTACTCAGGGTGCTCAGTGCTCGGGGAGCTCGGTGCTCAGTACTCAGGGTGCTGGGTGCTCAGTAGTCAGTGCTCGGGGTCCTGGGTGCTCAGCGCTCTGGGTGCTTAGTGCACAGTACTCAGGGTGCTGGGTGCTCAGTATTCAGGGTTCTCAGTGCTCGGGGTGCTGGGTGCTCAGTACTCAGGGTGCTTGGTGCACAATACTCAGGGTGCTGGGTGCTCAGTACTCTTGGTGCTGGGTGCTCAGTACTCGGGGTGCTGGGTGCTCATTACTCAATGTGCTGGGTGCTCAGTGCTCGGGGTGCTCGCTGCTCAGTACTCTTGGTGCTGGGTGCTCAGTACTCAGGGTGCTGGGTGCTCAGTGCTCGGGGTTCTCGGTGCTCAGTGCTCAGGATGCTCGGTGCTCAGTACATTTGGTGCTGGGTGCTCAGTACTCAGGGTGCTGGGTGCTCAGTGCCTGGGGTGCTCGGTGCTCAGTACTCAGGGTGCTGGGTGCTCAGTGCTCAGGATGCTGGGTGCTCAGTACTCAGGGTGCTCAGTACTCAGGACTCAGGGTGCTGGGTGCTCAGTGCTCAGGGTGCTGGGTGCTCAGTGCTCGGGGTGCTCGGTGCTCAGTACTCAGGGTGCTTGGTGCTCAGTACTCAGGGTGCTGGGTGCTCAGTACTCAGGGTGCTGGGTGCTCAGTGCTCAGGGTGCTGTGTGCTCAGTACTCAGGGTGCTGGATGCTCAGTACTCAGGGTGCTGGGTGCTCAGTGCTCAGGGTGCTGGGTGCTCAGTGCTCGGGGTGCTCGGTGCTCAGTGCTCGGGGTGCTGGGTGCTCAGTTCTCAGGGTGCTGGGTGCTCAGTACTCGGGGTGCTCGGTGCTCAGTACTCAGGGTGCTGGGTGCTCAGTACTCAGGGTGCTCGGTGCTCAGTACTCAGGGTGCTGGGTGCTCAGTGCTCATTTGCTGGGTGCTAAGTTCTCAGGGTGCTGGGTGCTCAGTACTCAGGGTGCTGGGTGCTCAGTGCTCAGGGTGCTGGCTGCTCAGTACTCAGGGTGCTGGGTGCTCAGCACTCAGGGTGCTCAGTACTCAGGGTGCTGGGTGCTCAGTGCTAGGGGTGCTGGGTGCTCAGTACTCAGGGTGCTCGGTGCTCAGTGCTCAGGTTGCTGGGTGCTCAGTACTCAGGGAGCTGGGTGCTCAGTACTCAGGGTGCTCAGTGCTCAGTACTCAGGGTGCTCCGTGCTCAGTACTCAGGGTGCTCAGTGCTCAAGGTGCTGGGTGTTCAGTGCTCGGGGTGCTGGGTTCTCAGTCCTCAGGGTGCTGGGTGCTCAGTACTCAGGGTGCTGGGTGCTCAGTGCTCGGGGTGCTGGGTGCTCAGTACTCAGGGTGCTGGGTGCTCAGTGCTCAGGGTGCTGGGTGCTCAGTGCTCAGGGTGCTCGGTGCTTAGTACTCATGGTGCTCGGTGCTCGGGGTGCTGGGTGCTCAGTGCTCGGTGTGCTGGGTGCTCAGTGCTCGGGGTGCTGGGTGCTGAGTGCTCAGTGTGCTGGGTGCTCAGTGCTCGGGGTGCTGGGTGCTCAGTGCTCAGGGTGCTCGGTGCTCAGTACTCAGGGTGCTGGGTGCTCAGTGCTCGGGGTGCTGGGTGCTCATTAATCAGGGTGCTGGGTGCTCAGTACGCTGGGTGCTCAGTACTCAGGGTGCTGGGTGTTCAGTGCTCGGGGTGCTGGGTGCTCATTAATCAGGGTGCTGGGTGCTCAGTACGCTGGGTGCTCAGTACTGAGGGTGCTGGGTGCTCAGTACTCAGGGTGCTCGGTGCTCAGTACTCAGGGTGCTGGGTGCTCAGTGCTCGGGGTGCTGGGTGCTCATTAATCAGGGTGCTGGGTGCTCAGTACTCAGGGTGCTCAGTGCTTGGGGTGCTGGGTGCTCAGTACTCAGGGTGCTCAGTGCTTGGGGTGCAGGGTGCTCAGTACTCAGGGTGCTGGTTGCTCAGTGCTCAGGGTGCTAGGTGCTGAGTACTCAGGGTGCTGGGTGCTCAGTGCTCGGGGTGCTGGGTGCTCAGTGCTCGGGGTGCTGGGTGCTCAGTGCTCAGGGTTCTGGGTGCTCAGTACTCGGGGTGCTGGGTGCTCAGTGCTCGCGGTGCTCGGTGCTCAGTGCTCGGGGTGCTGGGTGCTCAGTGCTCAGGGTGCTGGGTGCTCAGTACTCGGGGTGCTCGGTGCTCAGTACTCAGGGTACTGGGTGCTCAGGGTCCTCGGTGCTCAGTACTCAGGGTGCTCAGTACTCAGCTTGCTTTGTGCTCAGTGCTCAGAGTGCTGGGTGCTCAGTACTCAGGGTGCTCGGTGCTCAGTACTCAGGGTGCTCAGTGCTCAGTGCTCTGGGTGCTCAGTACTCAGGGTGCTCAGTGCTCAGGGTGCTGGGTGCTCAGTGCTCGGGGTGCTGGGTACTCAGTGCTCAGTGCTCGGGGTGCTGGGTGCTCAGTCCTCAGTACACAGGGTGCTGGTTGCTCAGTGCTCGGGGTGCTGGATGCTCAGTACTCAGGGTCCTGGGTGCTCAGTGCTCAGGGTGCTGGGTGCTCAGTACTCAGGGTGCTGGGTGCTCAGTGCTCAGGGTGCTGGGTGCTCAGTACTCAGGGTGCTGGGTCCTCAGTGCTCAGGGTGCTGGGTGCTCAGTGCTCGGGGTGCTCAGTACTCAGGGTGCTGTGTGTTCAGTGCTCAGGGTACTGGGTGCTCAGTACTCAGGGTGCTCGGTGCTGAGTACTCAGGGTGCTGGGTGCTCAGTACTCCGGGTGCTGGGTGCTCAGTGCTCGGGGTGCTCGGTGCTCAGTGCTCAGGGTGCTGGGTGCTCAGTACTCAGGGTGCTCATTGCTCAGGGTGCTGGGTGCTCAGTACTCAGGTTGCTGGGTGCTCAGTACTCAGGGTGCTCAGTGCTCAGTACTCAGGGTGCTCAGTGCTCAGTACTCAGGGTGCTCAGTGCTCAGGGTGCTGGGTGCTCAGTGCTCAGGGTGCTGGGTGCTCAGTGCTCAGGGTGCTCGGTGCTCAGTGCTCAGGTTGCTGGGTGCTCAGTACTCAGGGTGCTGGGTGCTCAGTACTCAGGGTGCTCAGTGCTCAGTACTCAGGGTGCTCAGTGCTCAGTACTCAGGGTGCTCAGTGCTCAAGGTGCTGGGTGTTCAGTGCTCGGGGTGCTGGGTACTCAGACCTCAGGGTGCTGGGTGCTCAGTGCTCACGGTACTCTGTGCTCAGTGCTCAGGGTGCTGGGTGCTCAGTACTCAGGGTGCTGGGTGCTCAGTGCTCAGGGTGCTCGGTGCTTAGTACTCATGGTGCTCGGTGCTCGGGATGCTGGGTACTCAGTGCTCGGGGTGCTGGGTGCTCATTAATCAGGGTGCTGGGTGCTCAGTACGCTGGGTGCTCAGTACTCAGGGTGCTGGGTGCTCAGTACTCAGGGTGCTCGGTGCTCAGTACTCAGGGTGCTCAGTGCTCAGGGTGCTGGGTGCTCAGTGCTCAGGGTGATCGGTGCTCAGTACTCAGGGTGCTCAGTACTCAGGGTGCTGGGTGCTCAGGGCTCGGGGTGCTGGGAGCTCAGTACACAGGGTGCTGGGTGCTCAGTGCTCAGGGGTGCTGGGTGCTGAGTGCTCAGGGTGCTGGGTGCTCTGTACTCGGGGTGCTCGGTGCTCAGTACTCAGGGTGCTGGGTGCTCAGTACTCAGGGTGCTGGGTGCTCAGTACTCAGGGTGCTCGCTGCTCAGTACTCAGGGTGCTGGGTGCTCAGTGCTCAGGGTGCTGGGTGCTCAGTACTCAGGGTGCTGGGTACTCAGTGCTCAGGGTGATCGGTGCTCAGTCCTCAGGGTGCTCAGTACTCAGGGTGCTGGGTGCTCAGTGCTCAGGTTGCTCAGTACTAAGGGTGCTGGGTGCTCAGTACTCAGGGTGCTGGGTGGTCATTCTCGGGGTGCTGGGTGCTCAGTGCTCGGGGTGCTGGGTGCTCAGTGCTCGGGGTGCTGGGTGCTCAGTGCTCAGCGTGCTGGGTGCTCAGTACTCCGGGTGCTCGGTGCTCAGTGCTCAGGGTCCTCGGTGCTCAGTACTCAGGGTGCTCAGTAATCAGCGTGCTTTGTGCTCAGTGCTCAGGGTGCTGGGTGCTCAGTACTCACGGTGCTGGGTGCTCAGTACTCGGGGTGCTGGGTGCTCATTACTCAGGGTGCTGGGTGCTCAGTGCTAGGGGTGCTCGCTGCTCAGTACTCTTGGTGCTGGGTGCTCAGTACTCAGGGTGCTGGGTGCTCAGTGCTCGGGGTGCTCGGTGCTCAGTACTCGGGGTGCTCGGTGCTCAGTACTCAGGGTGCTGGGTGCTCAGTGCTCAGGGTCCTCGGTGCTCAGTACTCAGGGTGCTCAGTGATCAGTACTCAGCGTGCTGGGTGCTCCGTGCTCAGGGTGCTCGGTGCTCAGTACTCAGGGTGCTCAGTGCTCAGTACTCAGCGTGCTGTGTGCTCAGTGCACAGGGTGCTGGGTGCTCAGTACTCAGGGTGCTGGGTGCTTAGTACTCAGGGTGCTCGGTCCTCAGTGCTCAGGGTGCTGGGTGCTCAGTAATCAGGGTGCTGGGTGCTCAGTGCTCAGGGTGCTCAGTGCTCAGTACTCAGGGTGCTCGGTGCTCAGTGCTCAGGGTGCTCAGTGCTCAGTACTCAGGGTGCTCAGTGCTCAGTGCTCTGGGTGCTGGGTGCTCAGTGCTCGGGGTGCTGGGTGCTCAGTGCTCAGGGTGCTGGGTGCTCAGTACTCAGGGTGCTCAGTGCTCAGGGTGCTGGGTGCTCAGTGCTCGGGTTGCTGGGTACTCAGTGCTCAGTACTCAGGGTGCTCAGTGCTCAGTGCTCTGTGTGCTGGGTGCTCAGTGCTCGGGGTGCTGGGTGCTCAGTGCTCAGGGTGCTGGGTGCTCAGTACTCAGGGTGCTCAGATCTCAGGGTGCTGGGTGCTCAGTACTCAATGTGCTGGGTGCTCAGTGCTCAGGGTGCTGGATGCTCAGTACTCAGTGTGCTGGGTCCTCAGTGCTCAGGGTGCTGGGTGCTCAGTGCTCGGGGTGCTCAGTACTCAGGGTGCTGTGTGTTCAGTGCTCAGGTTACTGGGTGCTCAGTACTCAGGGTGCTCGGTGCTTAGTACTCAGGGTGCTGGGTGCTCAGTAATCCGGGTGCTGGGTGCTCAGTACTCAGGTTGCTGGGTGCTCAGTACTCAGGGTGCTGGGTGCTCGGTGCTCAGAACGCTGGGTGCTCAGTACTCAGGGTGCTGGGTGCTCAGTACTCAGGGTGCTGGGTGCTCAGTGCTCGGGGTGCTGGGTGCTCATTAATCAGGGTTCTGGGTGTTCAGTACTCAGGGTGCTCAGTACTCAGGGTGCTGGGTGCTCAGGGATCGGGGTGCTGGGAGCTCAGTACTCAGGGTGCTGGGTGCTCAGTGCTCGGGGTGCTGGGTGCTGAGTGCTCAGGGTGCTGGGTGCTCAGTACTTGGGGTGCTCGGTGCTCAGTACTCAGGGTGCTGTGTGCTCAGTACTCAGGGTGCTGGGTGCTCAGTGCTCGGTGTGCTCGGTGCTCAGTACTCAGGGTGCTCGGTGCTCAGTGCTCAGGGTGCTCGGTGCTCAGTACTCAGGGTGCTGGGTGCTCAGTGCTCAGGGTGATCG
The DNA here is from genome assembly GCF_018167655.1 of Microtus oregoni. NCBI lineage: Eukaryota > Metazoa > Chordata > Mammalia > Rodentia > Cricetidae > Microtus > Microtus oregoni. The sequence continues at coordinate 36,375 of NW_024544626.1, read as the reverse complement.
GGGCTCAGTCCTCAGGGTGCTCAGTACTCAGGCAGCTGGGTGCTCAGTGCTCGGGTTGCTCAGTACTCAGGGTGCTGGGTGCTCAGTACTCAGGGTGCTGGGTGCTCAGTACTCAGGGTGCTGGGTGCTCAGTGCTCAGGGAGCTCGGTGCTGAGTACTCAGGGTGGTGGGTGCTCAGTACTCAGTGCTCAGGGTCCTGGGTGCTCAGCGCTCTGGGTGCTTAGTGCACATTACTCAGGGTGCTGGGTGCTCAGTATTCAGGGTGCTCAGTGCTCGGGGTGCTGGGTGCTCAGTACTGCGGGTGCTGGGTGCTCAGTACTCAGGGTGCTGGGTGCTCATTCTCGGGGTCCTGGTTGCTCAGTGTTCGGGGTGCTGGGTGCTCAGTACTCGGGGTGCTGGGTGCTCAGTGCTCAGCGTGCTGGGTGCTCAGTACTCAGGGTGCTCGGTTCTCAGTACTCAGGGTGCTGGGTGCTCATTCTCGGGGTGCTGGGTGCTCAGTGCTCGGGGTGCTGGGTGCTCAGTGCTCAGGGTCCTCGGTGCTCAGTACTCAGGGTGCTCAGTACTCAGCGTGCTTTGTGCTCAGTGCTCAGGGTGCTGGGTGCTCAGTACACAGGGTGCTGAGTGCTCAGTACTCACGTTCTGGGTGCTCAGTACTCGGGGTGCTAGGTGCTCATTACTCAGGGTGCTGGGTGCTCAGTGCTCGGGGTGCTTGCTGCTCAGTACTCTTGGTGCTGCATACTCAGTACTCAGGGTGCTGGGTGCTCAGTGCTCGGGGTGCTCGGTGCTCAGTGCTCAGGATGCTCGGTGCTCATTACTTTTGGTGCTGGGTGCTCAGTACTCAGGGTGCTGGGTGCTCAGTGCTCGGGATGCTCTGTGATCAGTACTCAGGGTGCTGGGTGCTCAGTGCTCAGGGTGCTGGGTGCTCAGTACTCAGGGTGCTCAGTACTCAGTACTCAGGGTGCTGGGTTCTCAGTGCTTGGGGTGCTGGGTGCTCAGTGCTCAGGGTGCTGGGTGCTCAGTGCTCGGGGTGCTGGGTGCTCAGTACTCGGGGTGCTCGGTGCTCAGTACTCAGGGTGCTGGGTGCTCAGTACTCAGGGTGCTCAGTGCTCAGGGTGCTGGGTGCTCAGTGCTCGGGGTGCTGGGTACTCAGTGCTCAGTACACAGGGTGCTGATTGCTCAGTGCTCGGGGTGCTGCGTGCTCAGTGCTCAGTACTCAGGGTGCTGGGTGCTCAGTGCTCGGTGTGCTCTATGCTCAGTACTCAGGGTGCTGGGTGCTCAGTGCTCAGGGTGCTGGGTGCTCAGTACTCAGTGTGCTGGGTGCTCAGTGCTAAGGGTGCTGGGTGCTCAGTACTCAGGTTGCTGGGTCCTCAGTGCTCAGGGTGCTGGGTGCTCTGTGCTCGGGGTGCTCAGTACTCAGGGTGCTGTGTGTTCAGTGCTCAGGTTACTGGGTGCTCATTACTCAGGGTGCTCGGTGCTTAGTACTCAGGGTGCTGGGTGCTCAGTACTCCGGGTGCTGGGTGCTCAGTGCTCGGGGTGCTCGATGCTCAGTGCTCAGGGTGCTGGGTGCTCAGTACACAGGGTGCTCATTGATCAGGGTGCTGGGTGTTCATTAATCAGGGTGCTGGGTGCTCAGTACTCAGGGTGCTCAGTGCTCAGTACTCAGGGTGCTCAGTACTCAGGGTGCTCAGTGCTCAGGGTGCTGGGTGCTCAGTGCTCAGGGTGCTGGGTGCTCAGTACTCAGGGTGCTCATTGCTCAGCGTGCTGGGTGCTCAGTACTCAGGGTGCTGGGTGCTCAGTACTCAGGGTGCTCAGTGCTCAGTACTCAGGGTGCTCAGTGCTCAGGGTGCTGGGTGCTCAGTGCTCAGGGTGCTCGGTGCTCAGTGCTCAGGTTGCTGGGTGCTCAGTACTCAGGGTGCTGGGTGCTCAGTACTCAGGGTGCTGGGTGCTCAGTAATCAGAGTGCTGGGTGATTAGTACTCAGGGTGCTGGGTGCTCAGTACTCGGTGTGCTGGGTGCTCAGTACTCAGGGTGCTCGGTGCTCAGTGCTCGGGGTGCTGGGTGCTCAGTACTCAGCGTGCTCGGTGCTCAGTTCTCAGGGTGCTCAGTGCTCAGTACGCAGGGTGCTCAGTGCTCAGTGCTCGGGGTGCTGGGTGCTCAGTGCTCGGGGTGCTGGGTGCTCAGTGATCGGGGTGCTGGGTGCTCAGTGCTCAGGGTGCTGGGTGCTCAGTGCTCAGAGTGCTGGGTGCTCAGTACTCAGGGTGCTCGGTGCTCAGTACTCAGGGTGCTCAGTGCTCAGTACTCAGCGTGCTGGGTGCTCAGTGCTCAGGGTGCTCGGTGCTCAGTACTCAGGGTGCTCAGTGCTCAGTACTCAGCGTGCTGGGTGCTCTGTGCTCAGGGTGCTGGGTGCTCAGTGCTCAGGGTGCTGGGTGCTCAGTACTCAGGGTGCTGGGTGCTCAGTGCTCAGGTTGCTGGGTGCTCAGTGCTCAGGGTGCTCGGTGCTTAGTACTCATGGTGCTCGGTGCTCGGGGTGCTGGGTGCTCAGTGCTCGGTGTGCTGGGTGCTCAGTGCTCGGGGTGCTGGGTGCTGAGTGCTCGGTGTGCTGGGTGCTCAGTGCTCGGTCTGCTGTGTGCTCAGTGCTCGGGGTGCTGGGTGCTCAGTACTCGGGGTGCTCGGTGCTCTGTACTCAGGGTGCTGGGTGCTCAGTGCTCAGGTTGCTGGGTGCTCAGTACTCAGGGTGCTGGGTGCTCGGTGCTCAGAACGCTGGGTGCTCAGTACTCAGGGTGCTGGGTGCTCAGTACTCAGGGTGCTGGGTGCTCAGTGCTCGGGGTGCTGGGTGCTCATTAATCAGGGTTCTGGGTGTTCAGTACTCAGGGTGCTCAGTACTCAGGGTGCTGGGTGCTCAGGGATCGGGGTGCTGGGAGCTCAGTACTCAGGGTGCTGGGTGCTCAGTGCTCGGGGTGCTGGGTGCTGAGTGCTCAGGGTGCTGGGTGCTCAGTACTTGGGGTGCTCGGTGCTCAGTACTCAGGGTGCTGTGTGCTCAGTACTCAGGGTGCTGGGTGCTCAGTGCTCGGTGTGCTCGGTGCTCAGTACTCAGGGTGCTCGGTGCTCAGTGCTCAGGGTGCTCGGTGCTCAGTACTCAGGGTGCTGGGTGCTCAGTGCTCAGGGTGATCGGGGCTCAGTCCTCAGGGTGCTCAGTACTCAGGCAGCTGGGTGCTCAGTGCTCGGGTTGCTCAGTACTCAGGGTGCTGGGTGCTCAGTACTCAGGGTGCTGGGTGCTCAGTACTCAGGGTGCTGGGTGCTCAGTGCTCAGGGAGCTCGGTGCTGAGTACTCAGGGTGGTGGGTGCTCAGTACTCAGTGCTCAGGGTCCTGGGTGCTCAGCGCTCTGGGTGCTTAGTGCACATTACTCAGGGTGCTGGGTGCTCAGTATTCAGGGTGCTCAGTGCTCGGGGTGCTGGGTGCTCAGTACTGCGGGTGCTGGGTGCTCAGTACTCAGGGTGCTGGGTGCTCATTCTCGGGGTCCTGGGTGCTCAGTGTTCGGGGTGCTGGGTGCTCAGTACTCGGGGTGCTGGGTGCTCAGTGCTCAGCGTGCTGGGTGCTCAGTACTCAGGGTGCTCGGTTCTCAGTACTCAGGGTGCTGGGTGCTCATTCTCGGGGTGCTGGGTGCTCAGTGCTCGGGGTGCTGGGTGCTCAGTGCTCAGGGTCCTCGGTGCTCAGTACTCAGGGTGCTCAGTACTCAGCGTGCTTTGTGCTCAGTGCTCAGGGTGCTGGGTGCTCAGTACACAGGGTGCTGAGTGCTCAGTACTCACGTTCTGGGTGCTCAGTACTCGGGGTGCTAGGTGCTCATTACTCAGGGTGCTGGGTGCTCAGTGCTCGGGGTGCTTGCTGCTCAGTACTCTTGGTGCTGCATACTCAGTACTCAGGGTGCTGGGTGCTCAGTGCTCGGGGTGCTCGGTGCTCAGTGCTCAGGATGCTCGGTGCTCATTACTTTTGGTGCTGGGTGCTCAGTACTCAGGGTGCTGGGTGCTCAGTGCTCGGGATGCTCTGTGATCAGTACTCAGGGTGCTGGGTGCTCAGTGCTCAGGGTGCTGGGTGCTCAGTACTCAGGGTGCTCAGTACTCAGTACTCAGGGTGCTGGGTTCTCAGTGCTTGGGGTGCTGGGTGCTCAGTGCTCAGGGTGCTGGGTGCTCAGTGCTCGGGGTGCTGGGTGCTCAGTACTCGGGGTGCTCGGTGCTCAGTACTCAGGGTGCTGGGTGCTCAGTACTCAGGGTGCTCAGTGCTCAGGGTGCTGGGTGCTCAGTGCTCGGGGTGCTGGGTACTCAGTGCTCAGTACACAGGGTGCTGATTGCTCAGTGCTCGGGGTGCTGCGTGCTCAGTGCTCAGTACTCAGGGTGCTGGGTGCTCAGTGCTCGGTGTGCTCTATGCTCAGTACTCAGGGTGCTGGGTGCTCAGTGCTCAGGGTGCTGGGTGCTCAGTACTCAGGGTGCTGGGTGCTCAGTGCTAAGGGTGCTGGGTGCTCAGTACTCAGGTTGCTGGGTCCTCAGTGCTCAGGTTGCTGGGTGCTCTGTGCTCGGGGTGCTCAGTACTCAGGGTGCTGTGTGTTCAGTGCTCAGGTTACTGGGTGCTCATTACTCAGGGTGCTCGGTGCTTAGTACTCAGGGTGCTGGGTGCTCAGTACTCCGGGTGCTGGGTGCTCAGTGCTCGGGGTGCTCGATGCTCAGTGCTCAGGGTGCTGGGTGCTCAGTACACAGGGTGCTCATTGATCAGGGTGCTGGGTGTTCATTAATCAGGGTGCTGGGTGCTCAGTACTCAGGGTGCTCAGTGCTCAGTACTCAGGGTGCTCAGTACTCAGGGTGCTCAGTGCTCAGGGTGCTGGGTGCTCAGTGCTCAGGGTGCTGGGTGCTCAGTGCTCAGGGTGCTGTGTGCTCAGTACTCAGGGTGATCAGTACTCAGGGTGCTGGGTGCTCAGTGCTCAGGGTGCTGGGTGCTTAGTGCTAAGGGTGCTGGGTGCTCAGTGCTCAGGGTGCTCGGTGCTCAGTGCTCAGGTTGATGGGTGCTGAGTACTCAGGGTGCTGGGTGCTCAGTACTCAGGGTGCTCAGTGCTCAGTACTCAGGGTGCTCAGTGCTCAGTACTCAGGGTGCTCAGTGCTCAGGGTGCTGGGTGCTCAGTGCTCGGGGTGCTGGGTACTCAGTCCACAGGGTGCAGGGTGCTCAGTGCTCAGGGTGCTCGGTGCTCAGTGCTCAGGGTGCTGGGTGTTCAGTGCTCGGGGTGCTGGGTGCTCATTAATCAGGGTGCTGGGTGCTCAGTACGCTGGGTGCTCAGTACTCAGGGTGCTGGGTGCTCAGTACTCAGGGTGCTCGGTGCTCAGTACTCAGGGTGCTGGGTGCTCAGTGCTCGGGGTGCTGGGTGCTCATTAATCAGGGTGCTGGGTGCTCAGTACTCAGGGTGCTCAGTGCTTGGGGTGCTGGGTGCTCAGTACTCAGGGTGCTCAGTGCTTGGGGTGCAGGGTGCTCAGTACTCAGGGTGCTGGTTCCTCAGTGCTCAGGGTGCTGGGTGCTGAGGACTCAGGGTGCTGGGTGCTCAGTGCTCAGGGTGCTGGGTGCTCAGTGCTCGGGGTGCTGGGTGCTCAGTGCTCAGGGTTCTGGGTGCTCAGTGCTCAGGGTGCTGGGTGCTCAGTGCTCGGGGTGCTGGGTGCTCGGTGCTCAGGTTTCTGGGTGCTCAGGACTCGGGGTGCTGGGTGCTCAGTACTCAGGGTGCTGGGTGCTCATTGCTCGGGGTGCTGGGTGCTCAGTTCTACGGGTGCTGGGTGCTCAGTGCTCAGTGTGCTGGGTGCTCAGTGCTCTGGGCGCTGGGTGCTCAGTGCTCGGGGTGCTCGGTGCTCAGTACTCAGGGTGCTGGGTGCTCAGTGCTCAGGGTGCTCGTTGTTCAGTACTCAGGGTGCTGGGTGCTCAGTGCTCGGTGTGCTCGGTGCTCAGTACGTTGGCTGCTCAGTACTCAGGGTGCTGGGTGCTCAGTGCTCAGGGTGATCGGTGCTCAGTACTCAGGGTGCTCAGTACTCAGGGTGCTGGGTGCTCAGGGCTCGGGGTGCTGGGAGCTCAGTACTCAGGGTGCCGGGTGCTCAGTGCTCAGGGTGCTGGGTGCTGAGTGCTCAGGGTGCTGGGTGCTCTGTACTCGGGGTGCTCGGTGCTCAGTACTCAGGGTGCTGGGTGCTCAGTACTCAGGGTGCTGGGTGCTCAGTAATCAGGGTGCTCAGTGCTCGGGGAGCTCGGTGCTCAGTACTCAGGGTGCTGGGTGCTCAGTACTCAGTGCTCGGGGTCCTGGGTGCTCAGCGCTCTGGGTGCTTAGTGCAGAGTACTCAGGGTGCTGGGTGCTCAGTATTCAGGGTGCTCAGTGCTCGGGGTGCTGGGTGCTCAGTACACAGGGTGCTGGGTGCTCAGTACTCAGGGTGCTGGGTGCTCATTCTCGGGGTGCTGGGTGCTCAGTGCTCAGTTGCTGGGTGCTCAGTACTCGGGGTGCTGGGTGCTCAGTGCTCAGCGTGCTGTGTGCTATGTACTCAGGGTGCTCGGTTCTCAGTACTCAGGGTGCTGGGTGCTCATTCTCGGGTGCTGGGTGCTCAGTGCTCAGGGTGCTGGGTGCTAAGTGCTCAGGGTGCTGGGTCCTCAGTACTCGGGGTGCTCGGTGCTCAGTACTCGGGGTGCTGGGTGCTCAGTACTCAGGGTGCTGGGTGCTCAGTACTCAGGGTGCTCGGTGCTCAGTACTCAGGGTGCTGGGTGCTCAGTGCTCAGGTGCTGGGTGCTAAGTACTCAGGGTGCTGGGTGCTCAGTACTCAGGGTGCTGGGTGCTCAGCACTCAGGGTGCTCAGTACTCAGTGTGCTGGGTGCTCAGTGCTCGGGGTGCTGGGTGCTCAGTACTCAGGGTGCTCAGTACTCGGGGTGCTGGGTGCTCAGTGCTCGGGGTGCTGGATGCTCAGTGCTCAGGGTGATCTGTGCTCAGTACTCAGGATGCTGGGTGCTCAGTACTCAGGGTGCTGGGTGCTCAGTACTCAGGGTGCTGGGTGCTCAGTCCTCAGGGTGCTCAGTGCTCAGGGTGCTGGGTGCTCAGTGCTCGGGGTGCTCGGTGCTCAGTACTCAGGGTGCTGAGTGCTCAGTAGTCAGGGTGCTGGGTGCTCAGTACTCAGGGTGCTGGGTGCTCAGTGCTCGGGGTGTAGGGTGCTCCGTGCTCAGGGTGCTCAGTGCTCAGTACTCAGGGTTCTGGGTGCTCAGTACTCAGGGTGCTGGGTGCTCAGTGCTCGGGGTGCTGGGTGCTCAGTACTCAGGGTGCTGGGTGCTCAGTGCTCGGGGTGCTCGGTGTTCAGTACTCAAGGTGCTGGGTGCTCAGTGCTCGGGGTGCTGGGTGCTCAGTGCTCAGGGTGCTGGGTGCTCAGTACTCGGGGTGCTCGGTGCTCAGTACTCAGGGTACTGGGTGCTCAGGGTCCTCGGTGCTCAGTACTCAGGGTGCTCAGTACTCAGCTTGCTTTGTGCTCAGTGCTCAGAGTGCTGGGTGCTCAGTACTCAGGGTGTTCGGTGCTCAGTACTCAGGGTGCTCAGTGCTCAGTGCTCTGGGTGCTCAGTACTCATGGTGCTCAGTGCTCAGGGTGCTGGGTGCTCAGTGCTCGGGGTGCTGGGTACTCAGTGCTCAGTGCTCGGGGTGCTGGGTGCTCAGTCCTCAGTACACAGGGTGCTGGGTGCTCAGTGCTCGGGGTGCTGGATGCTCAGTACTCAGGGTCCTGGGTGCTCAGTGCTCAGGGTGCTGGGTGCTCAGTACTCAGGGTGCTGGGTGCTCAGTGCTCAGGGTGCTGGGTGCTCAGTACTCAGGGTGCTGGGTCCTCAGTGCTCAGGGTGCTGGGTGTTCAGTGCTCGGGGTGCTCAGTACTCAATGTGCTGTGTGTTCAGTGCTCAGGGTACTGGGTGCTCAGTACTCAGGGTGCTCGGTGCTGAGTACTCAGGGTGCTGGGTGCTCAGTACTCCGGGTGCTGGGTGCTCAGTGCTCGGGGTGCTCGGTGCTCAGTGCTCAGGGTGCTGGGTGCTCAGTACTCAGGGTGCTCATTGCTCAGGGTGCTGGGTGCTCAGTACTCAGGTTGCTGGGTGCTCAGTACTCAGGTTGCTGGGTGCTCAGTACTCAGGGTGCTCAGTGCTCAGTACTCAGGGTGCTCAGTGCTCAGGGTGCTGGGTGCTCAGTGCTCGGGGTGCTGGGTGCTCAGTGCACAGGGTGCTGTGTGCTCAGTACTCAGGGTGCTCAGTACTCAGGGTGCTGGGTGCTCAGTGCTCAGGGTGCTGGGTGCTCAGTGCTCTCGGTGCTGGGTGCTCAGTGCTCAGGGTGCTCGGTGCTCAGTGCTCAGGTTGCTGGGTGCTCAGTACTCAGGGAGCTGGGTGCTCAGTACTCAGGGTGCTCAGTGCTCAGTACTCAGGGTGCTCCGTGCTCAGTACTCAGGGTGCTCAGTGCTCAAGGTGCTGGGTGCTCAGTACTCAGGGTGCTGGGTGCTCAGTACTCAGGGTGCTGGGTGCTCAGTGCTCAGGGAGCTCGGTGCTGAGTACTCAGGGTGGTGGGTGCTCAGTACTCAGTGCTCAGGGTCCTGGGTGCTCAGCGCTCTGGGTGCTTAGTGCACAGTACTCAGGGTGCTGGGTGCTCAGTATTCAGGGTGCTCAGTGCTCGGGGTGCTGGGTGCTCAGTACTGCGGGTGCTGGGTGCTCAGTACTCAGGGTGTTGGGTGCTCATTCTCGGGGTCCTGGGTGCTCAGTGTTCGGGGTGCTGGGTGCTCAGTACTCGGGGTGCTGGGTGCTCAGTGCTCAGCGTGCTGGGTGCTCAGTACTCAGGGTGCTCGGTTCTCAGTACTCAGGGTGCTGGGTGCTCATTCTCGGGGTGCTGGGTGCTCAGTGCTCGGGGTGCTGGGTGCTCAGTGCTCAGGGTCCTCGGTGCTCAGTACTCAGGGTGCTCAGTACTCAGCGTGCTTTGTGCTCAGTGCTCAGGGTGCTGGGTGCTCAGTACACAGGGTGCTGAGTGCTCAGTACTCACGTTCTGGGTGCTCAGTACTCGGGGTGCTAGGTGCTCATTACTCAGGGTGCTGGGTGCTCAGTGCTCGGGGTGCTTGCTGCTCAGTACTCTTGGTGCTGCATACTCAGTACTCAGGGTGCTGGGTGCTCAGTGCTCGGGGTGCTCGGTGCTCAGTGCTCAGGATGCTCGGTGCTCATTACTTTTGGTGCTGGGTCCTCAGTACTCAGGGTGCTGGGTGCTCAGTGCTCGGGATGCTCTGTGATCAGTACTCAGGGTGCTGGGTGCTCAGTGCTCAGGGTGCTGGGTGCTCAGTACTCAGGGTGCTCAGTACTCAGTACTCAGGGTGCTGGGTTCTCAGTGCTTGGGGTGCTGGGTGCTCAGTGCTCAGGGTGCTGGGTGCTCAGTGCTCGGGGTGCTGGGTGCTCAGTACTCGGGGTGCTCGGTGCTCAGTACTCAGGGTGCTGGGTGCTCAGTACTCAGGGTGCTCAGTGCTCAGGGTGCTGGGTGCTCAGTGCTCGGGGTGCTGGGTACTCAGTGCTCAGTACACAGGGTGCTGATTGCTCAGTGCTCGGGGTGCTGCGTGCTCAGTGCTCAGTACTCAGGGTGCTGGGTGCTCAGTGCTCGGTGTGCTCTATGCTCAGTACTCAGGGTGCTGGGTGCTCAGTGCTCAGGGTGCTGGGTGCTCAGTACTCAGGGTGCTGGGTGCTCAGTGCTAAGGGTGCTGGGTGCTCAGTACTCAGGTTGCTGGGTCCTCAGTGCTCAGGGTGCTGGGTGCTCTGTGCTCGGGGTGCTCAGTACTCAGGGTGCTATGTGTTCAGTGCTCAGGTTACTGGGTGCTCATTACTCAGGGTGCTCGGTGCTTAGCACTCAGGGTGCTGGGTGCTCAGTACTCCGGGTGCTGGGTGCTCAGTGCTCGGGGTGCTCGGTGCTCAGTGCTCAGGGTGCTGGGTGCTCAGTACACAGGGTGCTCATTGCTCAGGGTGCTGGGTGTTCATTAATCAGGGTGCTGGGTGCTCAGTACTCAGGGTGCTCAGTGCTCAGTACTCAGGGTGCTCAGTACTCAGGGTGCTAAGTGCTCAGGGTGCTGGGTGCTCAGTGCTCAGGGTGCTGGGTGCTCAGTGCTCAGGGTGCTGTGTGCTCAGTACTCAGGGTGATCAGTACTCAGGGTGCTGGGTGCTCAGTGCTCAGGGTGCTGGGTGCTTAGTGCTCAGGGTGCTGGGTGCTCAGTGCTCAGGGTGCTCGGTGCTCAGTGCTCAGGTTGATGGGTGCTGAGTACTCAGGGTGCTGGGTGCTCAGTACTCAGGGTGCTCAGTGCTCAGTACTCAGGGTGCTCAGTGCTCAGTACTCAGGGTGCTCAGTGCTCAGGGTGCTGGGTGCTCAGTGCTCGGGGTGCTGGGTACTCAGTCCACAGGGTGCAGGGTGCTCAGTGCTCAGGGTGCTCGGTGCTCAGTGCTCAGGGTGCTGGGTGTTCAGTGCTCGGGGTGCTGGGTGCTCATTAATCAGGGTGCTGGGTGCTCAGTACGCTGGGTGCTCAGTACTCAGGGTGCTGGGTGCTCAGTACTCAGGGTGCTCGGTGCTCAGTACTCAGGGTGCTGGGTGCTCAGTGCTCGGGGTGCTGGGTGCTCATTAATCAGGGTGCTGGGTGCTCAGTACTCAGGGTGCTCAGTGCTTGGGGTGCTGGGTGCTCAGTACTCAGGGTGCTCAGTGCTTGGGGTGCAGGGTGCTCAGTACTCAGGGTGCTGGTTCCTCAGTGCTCAGGGTGCTGGGTGCTGAGGACTCAGGGTGCTGGGTGCTCAGTGCTCGGGGTGCTGGGTGCTCAGTGCTCGGGGTGCTGGGTGCTCAGTGCTCAGGGTTCTGGGTGCTCAGTGCTCAGGGTGCTGGGTGCTCAGTGCTCGGGGTGCTGGGTGCTCGGTGCTCAGGTTTCTGGGTGCTCAGGACTCGGGGTGCTGGGTGCTCAGTACTCAGGGTGCTGGGTGCTCATTGCTCGGGGTGCTGGGTGCTCAGTGCTACGGGTGCTGGGTGCTCAGTGCTCAGTGTGCTGGGTGCTCAGTGCTCTGGGCGCTGGGTGCTCAGTGCTCGGGGTGCTCGGTGCTCAGTACTCAGGGTGCTGGGTGCTCAGTGCTCAGGGTGCTCGTTGCTCAGTACTCAGGGTGCTGGGTGCTCAGTGCTCGGTGTGCTCGGTGCTCAGTACGTTGGGTGCTCAGTACTCAGGGTGCTGGGTGCTCAGTGCTCAGGGTGATCGGTGCTCAGTACTCAGGGTGCTCAGTACTCAGGGTGCTGGGTGCTCAGGGCTCGGGGTGCTGGGAGCTCAGTACTCAGGGTGCTGGGTGCTCAGTGCTCAGGGTGCTGGGTGCTGAGTGCTCAGGGTGCTGGGTGCTCTGTACTCGGGGTGCTCGGTGCTCAGTACTCAGGGTGCTGGGTGCTCAGTACTCAGGGTGCTGGGTGCTCAGTAATCAGGGTGCTCAGTGCTCGGGGAGCTCGGTGCTCAGTACTCAGGGTGCTGGGTGCTCAGTACTCAGTGCTCGGGGTCCTGGGTGCTCAGCGCTCTGGGTGCTTAGTGCAGAGTACTCAGGGTGCTGGGTGCTCAGTATTCAGGGTGCTCAGTGCTCGGGGTGCTGGGTGCTCAGTACACAGGGTGCTGGGTGCTCAGTACTCAGGGTGCTGGGTGCTCATTCTCGGGGTGCTGGGTGCTCAGTGCTCGGTTGCTGGGTGCTCAGTACTCGGGGTGCTGGGTGCTCAGTGCTCAGCGTGCTGTGTGCTATGTACTCAGGGTGCTCGGTTCTCAGTACTCAGGGTGCTGGGTGCTCATTCTCGGGTGCTGGGTGCTCAGTGCTCAGGGTGCTGGGTGCTAAGTGCTCAGGGTGCTGGGTCCTCAGTACTCGGGGTGCTCGGTGCTCAGTACTCGGGGTGCTGGGTGCTCAGTACTCAGGGTGCTGGGTGCTCAGTACTCAGGGTGCTCGGTGCTCAGTACTCAGGGTGCTGGGTGCTCAGTGCTCAGGTGCTGGGTGCTAAGTACTCAGGGTGCTGGGTGCTCAGTACTCAGGGTGCTGGGTGCTCAGCACTCAGGGTGCTCAGTACTCAGTGTGCTGGGTGCTCAGTGCTCGGGGTGCTGGGTGCTCAGTACTCAGGGTGCTCAGTACTCGGGGTGCTGGGTGCTCAGTGCTCGGGGTGCTGGATGCTCAGTGCTCAGGGTGATCTGTGCTCAGTACTCAGGATGCTGGGTGCTCAGTACTCAGGGTGCTGGGTGCTCAGTACTCAGGGTGCTGGGTGCTCAGTCCTCAGGGTGCTCAGTGCTCAGGGTGCTGGGTGCTCAGTGCTCGGGGTGCTCGGTGCTCAGTACTCAGGGTGCTGAGTGCTCAGTACTCAGGGTGCTGGGTGCTCAGTACTCAGGGTGCTGGGTGCTCAGTGCTCGGGGTGCTGGGTGCTCAGTACTCAGGGTGCTGGGTGCTCAGTGCTCGGGGTGCTCGGTGTTCAGTACTCAAGGTGCTGGGTGCTCAGTGCTCGGGGTGCTGGGTGCTCAGTGCTCAGGGTGCTGGGTGCTCAGTACTCGGGGTGCTCGGTGCTCAGTACTCAGGGTACTGGGTGCTCAGGGTCCTCGGTGCTCAGTACTCAGGGTGCTCAGTACTCAGCTTGCTTTGTGCTCAGTGCTCAGAGTGCTGGGTGCTCAGTACTCAGGGTGCTCGGTGCTCAGTACTCAGGGTGCTCAGTGCTCAGTGCTCTGGGTGCTCAGTACTCATGGTGCTCAGTGCTCAGTGTGCTGGGTGCTCAGTGCTCGGGGTGCTGGGTACTCAGTGCTCAGTGCTCGGGGTGCTGGGTGCTCAGTCCTCAGTACACAGGGTGCTGGGTGCTCAGTGCTCGGGGTGCTGGATGCTCAGTACTCAGGGTCCTGGGTGCTCAGTGCTCAGGGTGCTGGGTGCTCAGTACTCAGGGTGCTGGGTGCTCAGTGCTCAGGGTGCTGGGTGCTCAGTACTCAGGGTGCTGGGTCCTCAGTGCTCAGGGTGCTGGGTGTTCAGTGCTCGGGGTGCTCAGTACTCAATGTGCTGTGTGTTCAGTGCTCAGGGTACTGGGTGCTCAGTACTCAGGGTGCTCGGTGCTGAGTACTCAGGGTGCTGGGTGCTCAGTACTCCGGGTGCTGGGTGCTCAGTGCTCGGGGTGCTCGGTGCTCAGTACTCAGGGTGCTCATTGCTCAGGGTGCTGGGTGCTCAGTACTCAGGTTGCTGGGTGCTCAGTACTCAGGTTGCTGGGTGCTCAGTACTCAGGGTGCTCAGTGCTCAGTACTCAGGGTGCTCAGTGCTCAGGGTGCTGGGTGCTCAGTGCTCGGGGTGCTGGGTGCTCAGTGCACAGGGTGCTGTGTGCTCAGTACTCAGGGTGCTCAGTACTCAGGGTGCTGGGTGCTCAGTGCTCAGGGTGCTGGGTGCTCAGTGCTCTCGGTGCTGGGTGCTCAGTGCTCAGGGTGCTCGGTGCTCAGTGCTCAGGTTGCTGGGTGCTCAGTACTCAGGGAGCTGGGTGCTCAGTACTCAGGGTGCTCCGTGCTCAGTACTCAGGGTGCTCAGTGCTCAAGGTGCTGGGTGTTCAGTGCTCGGGGTGCTGGGTTCTCAGTCCTCAGGGTGCTGGGTGCTCAGTACTCAGGGTGCTGGGTGCTCAGTGCTCGGGGTGCTGGGTGCTCAGTACTCAGGGTGCTGGGTGCTCAGTGCTCAGGGTGCTGGGTGCTCAGTGCTCAGGGTGCTCGGTGCTTCGTACTCATGGTGCTCGGTGCTCGGGGTGCTGGGTGCTCAGTGCTCGGTGTGCTGGGTGCTCAGTGCTCGGGGTGCTGGGTGCTGAGTGCTCAGTGTGCTGGGTGCTCAGTGCTCGGGGTGCTGGGTGCTCAGTACTCAGGGTGCTCGGTGCTCAGTACTCAGGGTGCTGGGTGCTCAGTGCTCGGGGTGCTGGGTGCTCATTAATCAGGGTGCTGGGTGCTCAGTACGCTGGGTGCTCAGTACTCAGGGTGCTGGGTGTTCAGTGCTCGGGGTGCTGGTTGCTCATTAATCAGGGTGCTGGGTGCTCAGTACGCTGGGTGCTCAGTACTCAGGGTGCTGGGTGCTCAGTACTCAGGGTGCTCGGTGCTCAGTACTCAGGGTGCTGGGTGCTCAGTGCTCGGGGTGCTGGGTGCTCATTAATCAGGGTGCTGGGTGCTCAGTACTCAGGGTGCTCAGTGCTTGGGGTGCTGGGTGCTCAGTACTCAGGGTGCTCAGTGCTTGGGGTGCAGGGTGCTCAGTACTCAGGGTGCTGGTTGCTCAGTGCTCAGGGTGCTAGGTGCTGAGTACTCAGGGTGCTGGGTGCTCAGTGCTCGGGGTGCTGGGTGCTCAGTGCTCGGGGTGCTGGGTGCTCAGTGCTCAGGGTTCTGGGTGCTCAGTACTCGGGGTGCTGGGTGCTCAGTGCTCGCGGTGCTCGGTGCTCAGTGCTCGGGGTGCTGGGTGCTCAGTGCTCAGGGTGCTGGGTGCTCAGTACTCGGGGTGCTCGGTGCTCAGTACTCAGGGTACTGGGTGCTCAGGGTCCTCGGTGCTCAGTACTCAGGGTGCTCAGTACTCAGCTTGCTTTGTGCTCAGTGCTCAGAGTGCTGGGTGCTCAGTACTCAGGGTGCTCGGTGCTCAGTACTCAGGGTGCTCAGTGCTCAGTGCTCTGGGTGCTCAGTACTCAGGGTGCTCAGTGCTCAGGGTGCTGGGTGCTCAGTGCTCGGGGTGCTGGGTACTCAGTGCTCAGTGCTCGGAGTGCTGGGTGCTCAGTCCTCAGTACACAGGGTGCTGGTTGCTCAGTGCTCGGGGTGCTGGATGCTCAGTACTCAGGGTCCTGGGTGCTCAGTGCTCAGGGTGCTGGGTGCTCAGTACTCAGGGTGCTGGGTGCTCAGTGCTCAGGGTGCTGGGTGCTCAGTACTCAGGGTGCTGGGTCCTCAGTGCTCAGGGTGCTGGGTGCTCAGTGCTCGGGGTGCTCAGTACTCAGGGTGCTGTGTGTTCAGTGCTCAGGGTACTGGGTGCTCAGTACTCAGGGTGCTCGGTGCTGAGTACTCAGGGTGCTGGGTGCTCAGTACTCCGGGTGCTGGGTGCTCAGTGCTCGGGGTGCTCGGTGCTCAGTGCTCAGGGTGCTGGGTGCTCAGTACTCAGGGTGCTCATTGCTCAGGGTGCTGGGTGCTCAGTACTCAGGTTGCTGGGTGCTCAGTACTCAGGGTGCTCAGTGCTCAGTACTCAGGGTGCTCAGTGCTCAGTACTCAGTGTGCTCAGTGCTCAGGGTGCTGGGTGCTCAGTGCTCAGGGTGCTGGGTGCTCAGTGCTCAGGGTGCTCGGTGCTCAGTGCTCAGGTTGCTGGGTGCTCAGTACTCAGGGTGCTGGGTGCTCAGTACTCAGGGTGCTCAGTGCTCAGTACTCAGGGTGCTCAGTGCTCAGTACTCAGGGTGCTCAGTGCTCAAGGTGCTGGGTGTTCAGTGCTCGGGGTGCTGGGTACTCAGACCTCAGGGTGCTGGGTGCTCAGTGCTCACGGTACTCTGTGCTCAGTGCTCAGGGTGCTGGGTGCTCAGTACTCAGGGTGCTGGGTGCTCAGTGCTCAGGGTGCTCGGTGCTTAGTACTCATGGTGCTCGGTGCTCGGGATGCTGGGTGCTCAGTGCTCAGGGTGCTGGGTGCTCATTAATCAGGGTGCTGGGTGCTCAGTACGCTGGGTGCTCAGTACTCAGGGTGCTGGGTGCTCAGTACTCAGGGTGCTCGGTGCTCAGTACTCAGGGTGCTCAGTGCTCAGGGTGCTGGGTGCTCAGTGCTCAGGGTGATCGGTGCTCAGTACTCAGGGTGCTCAGTTCTCAGGGTGCTGGGTGCTCAGGGCTCGGGGTGCTGGGAGCTCAGTACACAGGGTGCTGGGTGCTCAGTGCTCGGGGTGCTGGGTGCTGAGTGCTCAGGGTGCTGGGTGCTCTGTACTCGGGGTGCTCGGTGCTCAGTACTCAGGGTGCTGGGTGCTCAGTACTCAGGGTGCTGGGTGCTCAGTACTCAGGGTGCTCGCTGCTCAGTACTCAGGGTGCTGGGTGCTCAGTGCTCAGGGTGCTGGGTGCTCAGTACTCAGGGTGCTGGGTACTCAGTGCTCAGGGTGATCGGTGCTCAGTCCTCAGGGTGCTCAGTACTCAGGGTGCTGGGTGCTCAGTGCTCAGGTTGCTCAGTACTAAGGGTGCTGAGTGCTCAGTACTCAGGGTGCTGCGTGCTCAGTGCTCGGGTGCTGGGTGCTCAGTACTCAGGATGCTGGGTGGTCAGTGCTCAGGGTGCTGGGTGCTCAGTACTCAGGGTGCTGGGTGCTCAGTACTCAGGGTGCTCAGTGCTCGGGGAGCTCGGTGCTCAGTACTCAGGGTGCTGGGTGCTCAGTAGTCAGTGCTCGGGGTCCTGGGTGCTCAGCGCTCTGGGTGCTTAGTGCACAGTACTCAGGGTGCTGGGTGCTCAGTATTCAGGGTTCTCAGTGCTCGGGGTGCTGGGTGCTCAGTACTCAGGGTGCTTGGTGCACAATACTCAGGGTGCTGGGTGCTCAGTACTCTTGGTGCTGGGTGCTCAGTACTCGGGGTGCTGGGTGCTCATTACTCAATGTGCTGGGTGCTCAGTGCTCGGGGTGCTCGCTGCTCAGTACTCTTGGTGCTGGGTGCTCAGTACTCAGGGTGCTGGGTGCTCAGTGCTCGGGGTTCTCGGTGCTCAGTGCTCAGGATGCTCGGTGCTCAGTACATTTGGTGCTGGGTGCTCAGTACTCAGGGTGCTGGGTGCTCAGTGCCTGGGGTGCTCGGTGCTCAGTACTCAGGGTGCTGGGTGCTCAGTGCTCAGGATGCTGGGTGCTCAGTACTCAGGGTGCTCAGTACTCAGGACTCAGGGTGCTGGGTGCTCAGTGCTCAGGGTGCTGGGTGCTCAGTGCTCGGGGTGCTCGGTGCTCAGTACTCAGGGTGCTTGGTGCTCAGTACTCAGGGTGCTGGGTGCTCAGTACTCAGGGTGCTGGGTGCTCAGTGCTCAGGGTGCTGTGTGCTCAGTACTCAGGGTGCTGGATGCTCAGTACTCAGGGTGCTGGGTGCTCAGTGCTCAGGGTGCTGGGTGCTCAGTGCTCGGGGTGCTCGGTGCTCAGTGCTCGGGGTGCTGGGTGCTCAGTTCTCAGGGTGCTGGGTGCTCAGTACTCGGGGTGCTCGGTGCTCAGTACTCAGGGTGCTGGGTGCTCAGTACTCAGGGTGCTCGGTGCTCAGTACTCAGGGTGCTGGGTGCTCAGTGCTCATTTGCTGGGTGCTAAGTTCTCAGGGTGCTGGGTGCTCAGTACTCAGGGTGCTGGGTGCTCAGTGCTCAGGGTGCTGGCTGCTCAGTACTCAGGGTGCTGGGTGCTCAGCACTCAGGGTGCTCAGTACTCAGGGTGCTGGGTGCTCAGTGCTAGGGGTGCTGGGTGCTCAGTACTCAGGGTGCTCGGTGCTCAGTGCTCAGGTTGCTGGGTGCTCAGTACTCAGGGAGCTGGGTGCTCAGTACTCAGGGTGCTCAGTGCTCAGTACTCAGGGTGCTCCGTGCTCAGTACTCAGGGTGCTCAGTGCTCAAGGTGCTGGGTGTTCAGTGCTCGGGGTGCTGGGTTCTCAGTCCTCAGGGTGCTGGGTGCTCAGTACTCAGGGTGCTGGGTGCTCAGTGCTCGGGGTGCTGGGTGCTCAGTACTCAGGGTGCTGGGTGCTCAGTGCTCAGGGTGCTGGGTGCTCAGTGCTCAGGGTGCTCGGTGCTTAGTACTCATGGTGCTCGGTGCTCGGGGTGCTGGGTGCTCAGTGCTCGGTGTGCTGGGTGCTCAGTGCTCGGGGTGCTGGGTGCTGAGTGCTCAGTGTGCTGGGTGCTCAGTGCTCGGGGTGCTGGGTGCTCAGTGCTCAGGGTGCTCGGTGCTCAGTACTCAGGGTGCTGGGTGCTCAGTGCTCGGGGTGCTGGGTGCTCATTAATCAGGGTGCTGGGTGCTCAGTACGCTGGGTGCTCAGTACTCAGGGTGCTGGGTGTTCAGTGCTCGGGGTGCTGGGTGCTCATTAATCAGGGTGCTGGGTGCTCAGTACGCTGGGTGCTCAGTACTCAGGGTGCTGGGTGCTCAGTACTCAGGGTGCTCGGTGCTCAGTACTCAGGGTGCTGGGTGCTCAGTGCTCGGGGTGCTGGGTGCTCATTAATCAGGGTGCTGGGTGCTCAGTACTCAGGGTGCTCAGTGCTTGGGGTGCTGGGTGCTCAGTACTCAGGGTGCTCAGTGCTTGGGGTGCAGGGTGCTCAGTACTCAGGGTGCTGGTTGCTCAGTGCTCAGGGTGCTAGGTGCTGAGTACTCAGGGTGCTGGGTGCTCAGTGCTCGGGGTGCTGGGTGCTCAGTGCTCGGGGTGCTGGGTGCTCAGTGCTCAGGGTTCTGGGTGCTCAGTACTCGGGGTGCTGGGTGCTCAGTGCTCGCGGTGCTCGGTGCTCAGTGCTCGGGGTGCTGGGTGCTCAGTGCTCAGGGTGCTGGGTGCTCAGTACTCGGGGTGCTCGGTGCTCAGTACTCAGGGTACTGGGTGCTCAGGGTCCTCGGTGCTCAGTACTCAGGGTGCTCAGTACTCAGCTTGCTTTGTGCTCAGTGCTCAGAGTGCTGGGTGCTCAGTACTCAGGGTGCTCGGTGCTCAGTACTCAGGGTGCTCAGTGCTCAGTGCTCTGGGTGCTCAGTACTCAGGGTGCTCAGTGCTCAGGGTGCTGGGTGCTCAGTGCTCGGGGTGCTGGGTACTCAGTGCTCAGTGCTCGGGGTGCTGGGTGCTCAGTCCTCAGTACACAGGGTGCTGGTTGCTCAGTGCTCGGGGTGCTGGATGCTCAGTACTCAGGGTCCTGGGTGCTCAGTGCTCAGGGTGCTGGGTGCTCAGTACTCAGGGTGCTGGGTGCTCAGTGCTCAGGGTGCTGGGTGCTCAGTACTCAGGGTGCTGGGTCCTCAGTGCTCAGGGTGCTGGGTGCTCAGTGCTCGGGGTGCTCAGTACTCAGGGTGCTGTGTGTTCAGTGCTCAGGGTACTGGGTGCTCAGTACTCAGGGTGCTCGGTGCTGAGTACTCAGGGTGCTGGGTGCTCAGTACTCCGGGTGCTGGGTGCTCAGTGCTCGGGGTGCTCGGTGCTCAGTGCTCAGGGTGCTGGGTGCTCAGTACTCAGGGTGCTCATTGCTCAGGGTGCTGGGTGCTCAGTACTCAGGTTGCTGGGTGCTCAGTACTCAGGGTGCTCAGTGCTCAGTACTCAGGGTGCTCAGTGCTCAGTACTCAGGGTGCTCAGTGCTCAGGGTGCTGGGTGCTCAGTGCTCAGGGTGCTGGGTGCTCAGTGCTCAGGGTGCTCGGTGCTCAGTGCTCAGGTTGCTGGGTGCTCAGTACTCAGGGTGCTGGGTGCTCAGTACTCAGGGTGCTCAGTGCTCAGTACTCAGGGTGCTCAGTGCTCAGTACTCAGGGTGCTCAGTGCTCAAGGTGCTGGGTGTTCAGTGCTCGGGGTGCTGGGTACTCAGACCTCAGGGTGCTGGGTGCTCAGTGCTCACGGTACTCTGTGCTCAGTGCTCAGGGTGCTGGGTGCTCAGTGCTCAGGGTGCTGGCTGCTCAGTACTCAGGGTGCTGGGTGCTCAGCACTCAGGGTGCTCAGTACTCAGGGTGCTGGGTGCTCAGTGCTAGGGGTGCTGGGTGCTCAGTACTCAGGGTGCTCGGTGCTCAGTGCTCAGGTTGCTGGGTGCTCAGTACTCAGGGAGCTGGGTGCTCAGTACTCAGGGTGCTCAGTGCTCAGTACTCAGGGTGCTCCGTGCTCAGTACTCAGGGTGCTCAGTGCTCAAGGTGCTGGGTGTTCAGTGCTCGGGGTGCTGGGTTCTCAGTCCTCAGGGTGCTGGGTGCTCAGTACTCAGGGTGCTGGGTGCTCAGTGCTCGGGGTGCTGGGTGCTCAGTACTCAGGGTGCTGGGTGCTCAGTGCTCAGGGTGCTGGGTGCTCAGTGCTCAGGGTGCTCGGTGCTTAGTACTCATGGTGCTCGGTGCTCGGGGTGCTGGGTGCTCAGTGCTCGGTGTGCTGGGTGCTCAGTGCTCGGGGTGCTGGGTGCTGAGTGCTCAGTGTGCTGGGTGCTCAGTGCTCGGGGTGCTGGGTGCTCAGTGCTCAGGGTGCTCGGTGCTCAGTACTCAGGGTGCTGGGTGCTCAGTGCTCGGGGTGCTGGGTGCTCATTAATCAGGGTGCTGGGTGCTCAGTACGCTGGGTGCTCAGTACTCAGGGTGCTGGGTGTTCAGTGCTCGGGGTGCTGGGTGCTCATTAATCAGGGTGCTGGGTGCTCAGTACGCTGGGTGCTCAGTACTCAGGGTGCTGGGTGCTCAGTACTCAGGGTGCTCGGTGCTCAGTACTCAGGGTGCTGGGTGCTCAGTGCTCGGGGTGCTGGGTGCTCATTAATCAGGGTGCTGGGTGCTCAGTACTCAGGGTGCTCAGTGCTTGGGGTGCTGGGTGCTCAGTACTCAGGGTGCTCAGTGCTTGGGGTGCAGGGTGCTCAGTACTCAGGGTGCTGGTTGCTCAGTGCTCAGGGTGCTAGGTGCTGAGTACTCAGGGTGCTGGGTGCTCAGTGCTCGGGGTGCTGGGTGCTCAGTGCTCGGGGTGCTGGGTGCTCAGTGCTCGGGGTGCTGGGTGCTCAGTGCTCAGGGTTCTGGGTGCTCAGTGCTCGGGGTGCTGGGTGCTCAGTGCTCAGGGTGCTGGGTGCTCAGTACTCGGGGTGCTCGGTGCTCAGTACTCAGGGTACTGGGTGCTCAGGGTCCTCGGTGCTCAGTACTCAGGGTGCTCAGTACTCAGCTTGCTTTGTGCTCAGTGCTCAGAGTGCTGGGTGCTCAGTACTCCGGGTGCTGGGTGCTCAGTGCTCGGGGTGCTCGGTGCTCAGTGCTCAGGGTGCTGGGTGCTCAGTGCTCAGGGTGCTCGGTGCTCAGTGCTCAGGTTGCTGGGTGCTCAGTACTCAGGGTGCTGGGTGCTCAGTACTCAGGGTGCTCAGTGCTCAGTACTCAGGGTGCTCAGTGCTCAGTACTCAGGGTGCTCAGTGCTCAAGGTGCTGGGTGTTCAGTGCTCGGGGTGCTGGGTACTCAGACCTCAGGGTGCTGGGTGCTCAGTGCTCACGGTACTCTGTGCTCAGTGCTCAGGGTGCTGGGTGCTCAGTACTCAGGGTGCTGGGTGCTCAGTGCTCAGGGTGCTCGGTGCTTAGTACTCATGGTGCTCGGTGCTCGGGATGCTGGGTGCTCAGTGCTCAGGGTGCTGGGTGCTCATTAATCAGGGTGCTGGGTGCTCAGTACGCTGGGTGCTCAGTACTCAGGGTGCTGGGTGCTCAGTACTCAGGGTGCTCGGTGCTCAGTACTCAGGGTGCTCAGTGCTCAGGGTGCTGGGTGCTCAGTGCTCAGGGTGATCGGTGCTCAGTACTCAGGGTGCTCAGTTCTCAGGGTGCTGGGTGCTCAGGGCTCGGGGTGCTGGGAGCTCAGTACACAGGGTGCTGGGTGCTCAGTGCTCGGGGTGCTGGGTGCTGAGTGCTCAGGGTGCTGGGTGCTCTGTACTCGGGGTGCTCGGTGCTCAGTACTCAGGGTGCTGGGTGCTCAGTACTCAGGGTGCTGGGTGCTCAGTACTCAGGGTGCTCGCTGCTCAGTACTCAGGGTGCTGGGTGCTCAGTGCTCAGGGTGCTGGGTGCTCAGTACTCAGGGTGCTGGGTACTCAGTGCTCAGGGTGATCGGTGCTCAGTCCTCAGGGTGCTCAGTACTCAGGGTGCTGGGTGCTCAGTGCTCAGGTTGCTCAGTACTAAGGGTGCTGAGTGCTCAGTACTCAGGGTGCTGCGTGCTCAGTGCTCGGGTGCTGGGTGCTCAGTACTCAGGATGCTGGGTGGTCAGTGCTCAGGGTGCTGGGTGCTCAGTACTCAGGGTGCTGGGTGCTCAGTACTCAGGGTGCTCAGTGCTCGGGGAGCTCGGTGCTCAGTACTCAGGGTGCTGGGTGCTCAGTAGTCAGTGCTCGGGGTCCTGGGTGCTCAGCGCTCTGGGTGCTTAGTGCACAGTACTCAGGGTGCTGGGTGCTCAGTATTCAGGGTTCTCAGTGCTCGGGGTGCTGGGTGCTCAGTACTCAGGGTGCTTGGTGCACAATACTCAGGGTGCTGGGTGCTCAGTACTCTTGGTGCTGGGTGCTCAGTACTCGGGGTGCTGGGTGCTCATTACTCAATGTGCTGGGTGCTCAGTGCTCGGGGTGCTCGCTGCTCAGTACTCTTGGTGCTGGGTGCTCAGTACTCAGGGTGCTGGGTGCTCAGTGCTCGGGGTTCTCGGTGCTCAGTGCTCAGGATGCTCGGTGCTCAGTACATTTGGTGCTGGGTGCTCAGTACTCAGGGTGCTGGGTGCTCAGTGCCTGGGGTGCTCGGTGCTCAGTACTCAGGGTGCTGGGTGCTCAGTGCTCAGGATGCTGGGTGCTCAGTACTCAGGGTGCTCAGTACTCAGGACTCAGGGTGCTGGGTGCTCAGTGCTCAGGGTGCTGGGTGCTCAGTGCTCGGGGTGCTCGGTGCTCAGTACTCAGGGTGCTTGGTGCTCAGTACTCAGGGTGCTGGGTGCTCAGTACTCAGGGTGCTGGGTGCTCAGTGCTCAGGGTGCTGTGTGCTCAGTACTCAGGGTGCTGGATGCTCAGTACTCAGGGTGCTGGGTGCTCAGTGCTCAGGGTGCTGGGTGCTCAGTGCTCGGGGTGCTCGGTGCTCAGTGCTCGGGGTGCTGGGTGCTCAGTTCTCAGGGTGCTGGGTGCTCAGTACTCGGGGTGCTCGGTGCTCAGTACTCAGGGTGCTGGGTGCTCAGTACTCAGGGTGCTCGGTGCTCAGTACTCAGGGTGCTGGGTGCTCAGTGCTCATTTGCTGGGTGCTAAGTTCTCAGGGTGCTGGGTGCTCAGTACTCAGGGTGCTGGGTGCTCAGTGCTCAGGGTGCTGGCTGCTCAGTACTCAGGGTGCTGGGTGCTCAGCACTCAGGGTGCTCAGTACTCAGGGTGCTGGGTGCTCAGTGCTAGGGGTGCTGGGTGCTCAGTACTCAGGGTGCTCGGTGCTCAGTGCTCAGGTTGCTGGGTGCTCAGTACTCAGGGAGCTGGGTGCTCAGTACTCAGGGTGCTCAGTGCTCAGTACTCAGGGTGCTCCGTGCTCAGTACTCAGGGTGCTCAGTGCTCAAGGTGCTGGGTGTTCAGTGCTCGGGGTGCTGGGTTCTCAGTCCTCAGGGTGCTGGGTGCTCAGTACTCAGGGTGCTGGGTGCTCAGTGCTCGGGGTGCTGGGTGCTCAGTACTCAGGGTGCTGGGTGCTCAGTGCTCAGGGTGCTGGGTGCTCAGTGCTCAGGGTGCTCGGTGCTTAGTACTCATGGTGCTCGGTGCTCGGGGTGCTGGGTGCTCAGTGCTCGGTGTGCTGGGTGCTCAGTGCTCGGGGTGCTGGGTGCTGAGTGCTCAGTGTGCTGGGTGCTCAGTGCTCGGGGTGCTGGGTGCTCAGTGCTCAGGGTGCTCGGTGCTCAGTACTCAGGGTGCTGGGTGCTCAGTGCTCGGGGTGCTGGGTGCTCATTAATCAGGGTGCTGGGTGCTCAGTACGCTGGGTGCTCAGTACTCAGGGTGCTGGGTGTTCAGTGCTCGGGGTGCTGGGTGCTCATTAATCAGGGTGCTGGGTGCTCAGTACGCTGGGTGCTCAGTACTCAGGGTGCTGGGTGCTCAGTACTCAGGGTGCTCGGTGCTCAGTACTCAGGGTGCTGGGTGCTCAGTGCTCGGGGTGCTGGGTGCTCATTAATCAGGGTGCTGGGTGCTCAGTACTCAGGGTGCTCAGTGCTTGGGGTGCTGGGTGCTCAGTACTCAGGGTGCTCAGTGCTTGGGGTGCAGGGTGCTCAGTACTCAGGGTGCTGGTTGCTCAGTGCTCAGGGTGCTAGGTGCTGAGTACTCAGGGTGCTGGGTGCTCAGTGCTCGGGGTGCTGGGTGCTCAGTGCTCGGGGTGCTGGGTGCTCAGTGCTCAGGGTTCTGGGTGCTCAGTACTCGGGGTGCTGGGTGCTCAGTGCTCGCGGTGCTCGGTGCTCAGTGCTCGGGGTGCTGGGTGCTCAGTGCTCAGGGTGCTGGGTGCTCAGTACTCGGGGTGCTCGGTGCTCAGTACTCAGGGTACTGGGTGCTCAGGGTCCTCGGTGCTCAGTACTCAGGGTGCTCAGTACTCAGCTTGCTTTGTGCTCAGTGCTCAGAGTGCTGGGTGCTCAGTACTCAGGGTGCTCGGTGCTCAGTACTCAGGGTGCTCAGTGCTCAGTGCTCTGGGTGCTCAGTACTCAGGGTGCTCAGTGCTCAGGGTGCTGGGTGCTCAGTGCTCGGGGTGCTGGGTACTCAGTGCTCAGTGCTCGGGGTGCTGGGTGCTCAGTCCTCAGTACACAGGGTGCTGGTTGCTCAGTGCTCGGGGTGCTGGATGCTCAGTACTCAGGGTCCTGGGTGCTCAGTGCTCAGGGTGCTGGGTGCTCAGTACTCAGGGTGCTGGGTGCTCAGTGCTCAGGGTGCTGGGTGCTCAGTACTCAGGGTGCTGGGTCCTCAGTGCTCAGGGTGCTGGGTGCTCAGTGCTCGGGGTGCTCAGTACTCAGGGTGCTGTGTGTTCAGTGCTCAGGGTACTGGGTGCTCAGTACTCAGGGTGCTCGGTGCTGAGTACTCAGGGTGCTGGGTGCTCAGTACTCCGGGTGCTGGGTGCTCAGTGCTCGGGGTGCTCGGTGCTCAGTGCTCAGGGTGCTGGGTGCTCAGTACTCAGGGTGCTCATTGCTCAGGGTGCTGGGTGCTCAGTACTCAGGTTGCTGGGTGCTCAGTACTCAGGGTGCTCAGTGCTCAGTACTCAGGGTGCTCAGTGCTCAGTACTCAGGGTGCTCAGTGCTCAGGGTGCTGGGTGCTCAGTGCTCAGGGTGCTGGGTGCTCAGTGCTCAGGGTGCTCGGTGCTCAGTGCTCAGGTTGCTGGGTGCTCAGTACTCAGGGTGCTGGGTGCTCAGTACTCAGGGTGCTCAGTGCTCAGTACTCAGGGTGCTCAGTGCTCAGTACTCAGGGTGCTCAGTGCTCAAGGTGCTGGGTGTTCAGTGCTCGGGGTGCTGGGTACTCAGACCTCAGGGTGCTGGGTGCTCAGTGCTCACGGTACTCTGTGCTCAGTGCTCAGGGTGCTGGGTGCTCAGTGCTCAGGGTGCTGGCTGCTCAGTACTCAGGGTGCTGGGTGCTCAGCACTCAGGGTGCTCAGTACTCAGGGTGCTGGGTGCTCAGTGCTAGGGGTGCTGGGTGCTCAGTACTCAGGGTGCTCGGTGCTCAGTGCTCAGGTTGCTGGGTGCTCAGTACTCAGGGAGCTGGGTGCTCAGTACTCAGGGTGCTCAGTGCTCAGTACTCAGGGTGCTCCGTGCTCAGTACTCAGGGTGCTCAGTGCTCAAGGTGCTGGGTGTTCAGTGCTCGGGGTGCTGGGTTCTCAGTCCTCAGGGTGCTGGGTGCTCAGTACTCAGGGTGCTGGGTGCTCAGTGCTCGGGGTGCTGGGTGCTCAGTACTCAGGGTGCTGGGTGCTCAGTGCTCAGGGTGCTGGGTGCTCAGTGCTCAGGGTGCTCGGTGCTTAGTACTCATGGTGCTCGGTGCTCGGGGTGCTGGGTGCTCAGTGCTCGGTGTGCTGGGTGCTCAGTGCTCGGGGTGCTGGGTGCTGAGTGCTCAGTGTGCTGGGTGCTCAGTGCTCGGGGTGCTGGGTGCTCAGTGCTCAGGGTGCTCGGTGCTCAGTACTCAGGGTGCTGGGTGCTCAGTGCTCGGGGTGCTGGGTGCTCATTAATCAGGGTGCTGGGTGCTCAGTACGCTGGGTGCTCAGTACTCAGGGTGCTGGGTGTTCAGTGCTCGGGGTGCTGGGTGCTCATTAATCAGGGTGCTGGGTGCTCAGTACGCTGGGTGCTCAGTACTCAGGGTGCTGGGTGCTCAGTACTCAGGGTGCTCGGTGCTCAGTACTCAGGGTGCTGGGTGCTCAGTGCTCGGGGTGCTGGGTGCTCATTAATCAGGGTGCTGGGTGCTCAGTACTCAGGGTGCTCAGTGCTTGGGGTGCTGGGTGCTCAGTACTCAGGGTGCTCAGTGCTTGGGGTGCAGGGTGCTCAGTACTCAGGGTGCTGGTTGCTCAGTGCTCAGGGTGCTAGGTGCTGAGTACTCAGGGTGCTGGGTGCTCAGTGCTCGGGGTGCTGGGTGCTCAGTGCTCGGGGTGCTGGGTGCTCAGTGCTCGGGGTGCTGGGTGCTCAGTGCTCAGGGTTCTGGGTGCTCAGTGCTCGGGGTGCTGGGTGCTCAGTGCTCAGGGTGCTGGGTGCTCAGTACTCGGGGTGCTCGGTGCTCAGTACTCAGGGTACTGGGTGCTCAGGGTCCTCGGTGCTCAGTACTCAGGGTGCTCAGTACTCAGCTTGCTTTGTGCTCAGTGCTCAGAGTGCTGGGTGCTCAGTACTCAGGGTGCTCGGTGCTCAGTACTCAGGGTGCTCAGTGCTCAGTGCTCTGGGTGCTCAGTACTCAGGGTGCTCAGTGCTCAGGGTGCTGGGTGCTCAGTGCTCGGGGTGCTGGGTACTCAGTGCTCAGTGCTCGGGGTGCTGGGTGCTCAGTCCTCAGTACACAGGGTGCTGGTTGCTCAGTGCTCGGGGTGCTGGATGCTCAGTACTCAGGGTCCTGGGTGCTCAGTGCTCAGGGTGCTGGGTGCTCAGTACTCAGGGTGCTGGGTGCTCAGTGCTCAGGGTGCTGGGTGCTCAGTACTCAGGGTGCTGGGTCCTCAGTGCTCAGGGTGCTGGGTGCTCAGTGCTCGGGGTGCTCAGTACTCAGGGTGCTGTGTGTTCAGTGCTCAGGGTACTGGGTGCTCAGTACTCAGGGTGCTCGGTGCTGAGTACTCAGGGTGCTGGGTGCTCAGTACTCCGGGTGCTGGGTGCTCAGTGCTCGGGGTGCTCGGTGCTCAGTGCTCAGGGTGCTGGGTGCTCAGTACTCAGGGTGCTCATTGCTCAGGGTGCTGGGTGCTCAGTACTCAGGTTGCTGGGTGCTCAGTACTCAGGGTGCTCAGTGCTCAGTACTCAGGGTGCTCAGTGCTCAGTACTCAGGGTGCTCAGTGCTCAGGGTGCTGGGTGCTCAGTGCTCAGGGTGCTGGGTGCTCAGTGCTCAGGGTGCTCGGTGCTCAGTGCTCAGGTTGCTGGGTGCTCAGTACTCAGGGTGCTGGGTGCTCAGTACTCAGGGTGCTCAGTGCTCAGTACTCAGGGTGCTCAGTGCTCAGTACTCAGGGTGCTCAGTGCTCAAGGTGCTGGGTGTTCAGTGCTCGGGGTGCTGGGTACTCAGACCTCAGGGTGCTGGGTGCTCAGTGCTCACGGTACTCTTTGCTCAGTGCTCAGGGTGCTGGGTGCTCAGTACTCAGGGTGCTGGGTGCTCAGTGCTCAGGGTGCTCGGTGCTTAGTACTCATGGTGCTCGGTGCTCGGGATGCTGGGTGCTCAGTGCTCGGGGTGCTGGGTGCTCATTAATCAGGGTGCTGGGTGCTCAGTACGCTGGGTGCTCAGTACTCAGGGTGCTGGGTGCTCAGTACTCAGGGTGCTCGCTGCTCAGTACTCAGGGTGCTCAGTGCTCAGGGTGCTGGGTGCTCAGTGCTCAGGGTGCTGGGTGCTCAGTACTCGGGGTGCTCGGTGCTCAGTGCTCAGGTTGCTGGGTGCTCAGTACTCAGGGAGCTGGGTGCTCAGTACTCAGGGTGCTCAGTGCTCAGTACTCAGGGTGCTCCGTGCTCAGTACTCAGGGTGCTCAGTGCTCAAGGTGCTGGGTGTTCAGTGCTCGGGGTGCTGGGTTCTCAGTCCTCAGGGTGCTGGGTGCTCAGTACTCAGGGTGCTGGGTGCTCAGTGCTCGGGGTGCTGGGTGCTCAGTACTCAGGGTGCTGGGTGCTCAGTGCTCAGGGTGCTGGGTGCTCAGTGCTCAGGGTGCTCGGTGCTTAGTACTCATGGTGCTCGGTGCTCGGGGTGCTGGGTGCTCAGTGCTCGGTGTGCTGGGTGCTCAGTGCTCGGGGTGCTGGGTGCTGAGTGCTCAGTGTGCTGGGTGCTCAGTGCTCGGGGTGCTGGGTGCTCAGTGCTCAGGGTGCTCGGTGCTCAGTACTCAGGGTGCTGGGTGCTCAGTGCTCGGGGTGCTGGGTGCTCATTAATCAGGGTGCTGGGTGCTCAGTACGCTGGGTGCTCAGTACTCAGGGTGCTGGGTGTTCAGTGCTCGGGGTGCTGGGTGCTCATTAATCAGGGTGCTGGGTGCTCAGTACGCTGGGTGCTCAGTACTCAGGGTGCTGGGTGCTCAGTACTCAGGGTGCTCGGTGCTCAGTACTCAGGGTGCTGGGTGCTCAGTGCTCGGGGTGCTGGGTGCTCATTAATCAGGGTGCTGGGTGCTCAGTACTCAGGGTGCTCAGTGCTTGGGGTGCTGGGTGCTCAGTACTCAGGGTGCTCAGTGCTTGGGGTGCAGGGTGCTCAGTACTCAGGGTGCTGGTTGCTCAGTGCTCAGGGTGCTAGGTGCTGAGTACTCAGGGTGCTGGGTGCTCAGTGCTCGGGGTGCTGGGTGCTCAGTGCTCGGGGTGCTGGGTGCTCAGTGCTCAGGGTTCTGGGTGCTCAGTACTCGGGGTGCTGGGTGCTCAGTGCTCGCGGTGCTCGGTGCTCAGTGCTCGGGGTGCTGGGTGCTCAGTGCTCAGGGTGCTGGGTGCTCAGTACTCGGGGTGCTCGGTGCTCAGTACTCAGGGTACTGGGTGCTCAGGGTCCTCGGTGCTCAGTACTCAGGGTGCTCAGTACTCAGCTTGCTTTGTGCTCAGTGCTCAGAGTGCTGGGTGCTCAGTACTCAGGGTGCTCGGTGCTCAGTACTCAGGGTGCTCAGTGCTCAGTGCTCTGGGTGCTCAGTACTCAGGGTGCTCAGTGCTCAGGGTGCTGGGTGCTCAGTGCTCGGGGTGCTGGGTACTCAGTGCTCAGTGCTCGGGGTGCTGGGTGCTCAGTCCTCAGTACACAGGGTGCTGGTTGCTCAGTGCTCGGGGTGCTGGATGCTCAGTACTCAGGGTCCTGGGTGCTCAGTGCTCAGGGTGCTGGGTGCTCAGTACTCAGGGTGCTGGGTGCTCAGTGCTCAGGGTGCTGGGTGCTCAGTACTCAGGGTGCTGGGTCCTCAGTGCTCAGGGTGCTGGGTGCTCAGTGCTCGGGGTGCTCAGTACTCAGGGTGCTGTGTGTTCAGTGCTCAGGGTACTGGGTGCTCAGTACTCAGGGTGCTCGGTGCTGAGTACTCAGGGTGCTGGGTGCTCAGTACTCCGGGTGCTGGGTGCTCAGTGCTCGGGGTGCTCGGTGCTCAGTGCTCAGGGTGCTGGGTGCTCAGTACTCAGGGTGCTCATTGCTCAGGGTGCTGGGTGCTCAGTACTCAGGTTGCTGGGTGCTCAGTACTCAGGGTGCTCAGTGCTCAGTACTCAGGGTGCTCAGTGCTCAGTACTCAGGGTGCTCAGTGCTCAGGGTGCTGGGTGCTCAGTGCTCAGGGTGCTGGGTGCTCAGTGCTCAGGGTGCTCGGTGCTCAGTGCTCAGGTTGCTGGGTGCTCAGTACTCAGGGTGCTGGGTGCTCAGTACTCAGGGTGCTCAGTGCTCAGTACTCAGGGTGCTCAGTGCTCAGTACTCAGGGTGCTCAGTGCTCAAGGTGCTGGGTGTTCAGTGCTCGGGGTGCTGGGTACTCAGACCTCAGGGTGCTGGGTGCTCAGTGCTCACGGTACTCTGTGCTCAGTGCTCAGGGTGCTGGGTGCTCAGTGCTCAGGGTGCTGGCTGCTCAGTACTCAGGGTGCTGGGTGCTCAGCACTCAGGGTGCTCAGTACTCAGGGTGCTGGGTGCTCAGTGCTAGGGGTGCTGGGTGCTCAGTACTCAGGGTGCTCGGTGCTCAGTGCTCAGGTTGCTGGGTGCTCAGTACTCAGGGAGCTGGGTGCTCAGTACTCAGGGTGCTCAGTGCTCAGTACTCAGGGTGCTCCGTGCTCAGTACTCAGGGTGCTCAGTGCTCAAGGTGCTGGGTGTTCAGTGCTCGGGGTGCTGGGTTCTCAGTCCTCAGGGTGCTGGGTGCTCAGTACTCAGGGTGCTGGGTGCTCAGTGCTCGGGGTGCTGGGTGCTCAGTACTCAGGGTGCTGGGTGCTCAGTGCTCAGGGTGCTGGGTGCTCAGTGCTCAGGGTGCTCGGTGCTTAGTACTCATGGTGCTCGGTGCTCGGGGTGCTGGGTGCTCAGTGCTCGGTGTGCTGGGTGCTCAGTGCTCGGGGTGCTGGGTGCTGAGTGCTCAGTGTGCTGGGTGCTCAGTGCTCGGGGTGCTGGGTGCTCAGTGCTCAGGGTGCTCGGTGCTCAGTACTCAGGGTGCTGGGTGCTCAGTGCTCGGGGTGCTGGGTGCTCATTAATCAGGGTGCTGGGTGCTCAGTACGCTGGGTGCTCAGTACTCAGGGTGCTGGGTGTTCAGTGCTCGGGGTGCTGGGTGCTCATTAATCAGGGTGCTGGGTGCTCAGTACGCTGGGTGCTCAGTACTCAGGGTGCTGGGTGCTCAGTACTCAGGGTGCTCGGTGCTCAGTACTCAGGGTGCTGGGTGCTCAGTGCTCGGGGTGCTGGGTGCTCATTAATCAGGGTGCTGGGTGCTCAGTACTCAGGGTGCTCAGTGCTTGGGGTGCTGGGTGCTCAGTACTCAGGGTGCTCAGTGCTTGGGGTGCAGGGTGCTCAGTACTCAGGGTGCTGGTTGCTCAGTGCTCAGGGTGCTAGGTGCTGAGTACTCAGGGTGCTGGGTGCTCAGTGCTCGGGGTGCTGGGTGCTCAGTGCTCGGGGTGCTGGGTGCTCAGTGCTCGGGGTGCTGGGTGCTCAGTGCTCAGGGTTCTGGGTGCTCAGTGCTCGGGGTGCTGGGTGCTCAGTGCTCAGGGTGCTGGGTGCTCAGTACTCGGGGTGCTCGGTGCTCAGTACTCAGGGTACTGGGTGCTCAGGGTCCTCGGTGCTCAGTACTCAGGGTGCTCAGTACTCAGCTTGCTTTGTGCTCAGTGCTCAGAGTGCTGGGTGCTCAGTACTCAGGGTGCTCGGTGCTCAGTACTCAGGGTGCTCAGTGCTCAGTGCTCTGGGTGCTCAGTACTCAGGGTGCTCAGTGCTCAGGGTGCTGGGTGCTCAGTGCTCGGGGTGCTGGGTACTCAGTGCTCAGTGCTCGGGGTGCTGGGTGCTCAGTCCTCAGTACACAGGGTGCTGGTTGCTCAGTGCTCGGGGTGCTGGATGCTCAGTACTCAGGGTCCTGGGTGCTCAGTGCTCAGGGTGCTGGGTGCTCAGTACTCAGGGTGCTGGGTGCTCAGTGCTCAGGGTGCTGGGTGCTCAGTACTCAGGGTGCTGGGTCCTCAGTGCTCAGGGTGCTGGGTGCTCAGTGCTCGGGGTGCTCAGTACTCAGGGTGCTGTGTGTTCAGTGCTCAGGGTACTGGGTGCTCAGTACTCAGGGTGCTCGGTGCTGAGTACTCAGGGTGCTGGGTGCTCAGTACTCCGGGTGCTGGGTGCTCAGTGCTCGGGGTGCTCGGTGCTCAGTGCTCAGGGTGCTGGGTGCTCAGTACTCAGGGTGCTCATTGCTCAGGGTGCTGGGTGCTCAGTACTCAGGTTGCTGGGTGCTCAGTACTCAGGGTGCTCAGTGCTCAGTACTCAGGGTGCTCAGTGCTCAGTACTCAGGGTGCTCAGTGCTCAGGGTGCTGGGTGCTCAGTGCTCAGGGTGCTGGGTGCTCAGTGCTCAGGGTGCTCGGTGCTCAGTGCTCAGGTTGCTGGGTGCTCAGTACTCAGGGTGCTGGGTGCTCAGTACTCAGGGTGCTCAGTGCTCAGTACTCAGGGTGCTCAGTGCTCAGTACTCAGGGTGCTCAGTGCTCAAGGTGCTGGGTGTTCAGTGCTCGGGGTGCTGGGTACTCAGACCTCAGGGTGCTGGGTGCTCAGTGCTCACGGTACTCTTTGCTCAGTGCTCAGGGTGCTGGGTGCTCAGTACTCAGGGTGCTGGGTGCTCAGTGCTCAGGGTGCTCGGTGCTTAGTACTCATGGTGCTCGGTGCTCGGGATGCTGGGTGCTCAGTGCTCGGGGTGCTGGGTGCTCATTAATCAGGGTGCTGGGTGCTCAGTACGCTGGGTGCTCAGTACTCAGGGTGCTGGGTGCTCAGTACTCAGGGTGCTCGCTGCTCAGTACTCAGGGTGCTCAGTGCTCAGGGTGCTGGGTGCTCAGTGCTCAGGGTGCTGGGTGCTCAGTACTCGGGGTGCTCGGTGCTCAGTACTCAGGGTACTGGGTGCTCAGGGTCCTCGGTGCTCAGTACTCAGGGTGCTCAGTACTCAGCTTGCTTTGTGCTCAGTGCTCAGAGTGCTGGGTGCTCAGTACTCAGGGTGCTCGGTGCTCAGTACTCAGGGTGCTCAGTGCTCAGTGCTCTGGGTGCTCAGTACTCAGGGTGCTCAGTGCTCAGGGTGCTGGGTGCTCAGTGCTCGGGGTGCTGGGTACTCAGTGCTCAGTGCTCGGGGTGCTGGGTGCTCAGTCCTCAGTACACAGGGTGCTGGTTGCTCAGTGCTCGGGGTGCTGGATGCTCAGTACTCAGGGTCCTGGGTGCTCAGTGCTCAGGGTGCTGGGTGCTCAGTACTCAGGGTGCTGGGTGCTCAGTGCTCAGGGTGCTGGGTGCTCAGTACTCAGGGTGCTGGGTCCTCAGTGCTCAGGGTGCTGGGTGCTCAGTGCTCGGGGTGCTCAGTACTCAGGGTGCTGTGTGTTCAGTGCTCAGGGTACTGGGTGCTCAGTACTCAGGGTGCTCGGTGCTGAGTACTCAGGGTGCTGGGTGCTCAGTACTCCGGGTGCTGGGTGCTCAGTGCTCGGGGTGCTCGGTGCTCAGTGCTCAGGGTGCTGGGTGCTCAGTACTCAGGGTGCTCATTGCTCAGGGTGCTGGGTGCTCAGTACTCAGGTTGCTGGGTGCTCAGTACTCAGGGTGCTCAGTGCTCAGTACTCAGGGTGCTCAGTGCTCAGTACTCAGGGTGCTCAGTGCTCAGGGTGCTGGGTGCTCAGTGCTCAGGGTGCTGGGTGCTCAGTGCTCAGGGTGCTCGGTGCTCAGTGCTCAGGTTGCTGGGTGCTCAGTACTCAGGGTGCTGGGTGCTCAGTACTCAGGGTGCTCAGTGCCCAGTACTCAGGGTGCTCAGTGCTCAGTACTCAGGGTGCTCAGTGCTCAAGGTGCTGGGTGTTCAGTGCTCGGGGTGCTGGGTACTCAGACCTCAGGGTGCTGGGTGCTCAGTGCTCACGGTACTCTGTGCTCAGTGCTCAGGGTGCTGGGTGCTCAGTACTCAGGGTGCTGGTGCTCAGTGCTCAGGGTGCTCGGTGCTTAGTACTCATGGTGCTCGGTGCTCGGGATGCTGGGTGCTCAGTGCTCGGGGTGCTGGGTGCTCATTAATCAGGGTGCTTCGTGCTCAGTACGCTGGGTGCTCAGTACTCAGGGTGCTGGGTGCTCAGTACTCAGGGTGCTCGGTGCTCAGTACTCAGGGTGCTCAGTGCTCAGGGTGCTGGGTGCTCAGTGCTCAGGGTGATCGGTGCTCAGTACTCAGGGTGCTCAGTACTCAGGGTGCTGGGTGCTCAGGGCTCGGGTGCTGGGAGCTCAGTACACAGGGTGCTGGGTGCTCAGTGCTCGGGGTGCTGGGTGCTGAGTGCTCAGGGTGCTGGGTGCTCTGTACTCGGGTGCTCGGTGCTCAGTACTCAGGGTGCTGGGTGCTCAGTACTCAGGGTGCTGGGTGCTCAGTACTCAGGGTGCTCGCTGCTCAGTACTCAGGGTGCTGGGTGCTCAGTGCTCAGGGTGCTGGGTGCTCAGTACTCAGGGTGCTGGGTACTCAGTGCTCAGGGTGATCGGTGCTCAGTCCTCAGGGTGCTCAGTACTCAGGGTGCTGGGTGCTCAGTGCTCAGGTTGCTCAGTACTAAGGGTGCTGAGTGCTCAGTACTCAGGGTGCTGGGTGCTCAGTGCTCGGGTGCTGGGTGCTCAGTACTCAGGATGCTGGGTGGTCAGTGCTCAGGTGCTGGGTGCTCAGTACTCAGGGTGCTGGGTGCTCAGTACTCAGGGTGCTCAGTGCTCGGGGAGCTCGGTGCTCAGTACTCAGGGTGCTGGGTGCTCAGTAGTCAGTGCTCGGGGTCCTGGGTGCTCAGCGCTCTGGGTGCTTAGTGCACAGTACTCAGGGTGCTGGGTGCTCAGTATTCAGGGTTCTCAGTGCTCGGGGTGCTGGGGTGCTCAGTACTCAGGGTGCTTGGTGCACAATACTCAGGGTGCTGGGTGCTCAGTACTCTTGGTGCTGGGTGCTCAGTACTCGGGTGCTGGGTGCTCATTACTCAATGTGCTGGGTGCTCAGTGCTCGGGGTGCTCGCTGCTCAGTACTCTTGGTGCTGGGTGCTCAGTACTCAGGGTGCTGGGTGCTCAGTGCTCGGGGTTCTCGGTGCTCAGTGCTCAGGATGCTCGGTGCTCAGTACATTTGGTGCTGGGTGCTCAGTACTCAGGGTGCTGGGTGCTCAGTGCCTGGGGTGCTCGGTGCTCAGTACTCAGGGTGCTGGGTGCTCAGTGCTCAGGATGCTGGGTGCTCAGTACTCAGGGTGCTCAGTACTCAGGACTCAGTGTGCTGGGTGCTCAGTGCTCAGGGTGCTGGGTGCTCAGTGCTCGGGGTGCTCGGTGCTCAGTACTCAGGGTGCTTGGTGCTCAGTACTCTTGGTGCTGGGTGCTCAGTACTCAGGGTGCTGGGTGCTCAGTGCTCAGGGTGCTGTGTGCTCAGTACTCAGGGTGCTGGATGCTCAGTACTCAGGGTGCTGGGTGCTCAGTGCTCAGGGTGCTGGGTGCTCAGTGCTCGGGGTGCTCGGTGCTCAGTGCTCGGGGTGCTGGGTGCTCAGTTCTCAGGGTGCTGGGTGCTCAGTACTCGGGGTGCTCGGTGCTCAGTACTCAGGGTGCTGGGTGCTCAGTACTCAGGGTGCTCGGTGCTCAGTACTCAGGTGCTGGGTGCTCAGTGCTCATTTGCTGGGTGCTAAGTTCTCAGGGTGCTGGGTGCTCAGTACTCAGGGTGCTGGGTGCTCAGTGCTCAGGGTGCTGGCTGCTCAGTACTCAGGGTGCTGGGTGCTCAGCACTCAGGGTGCTCAGTACTCAGGGTGCTGGGTGCTCAGTGCTAGGGGTGCTGGGTGCTCAGTACTCAGGGTGCTCAGTACTCAGGGTGCTGTGTGCTCAGTGCTCGGGGTGCTGGATGCTCAGTGCTCAGGGTGATCGGTGCTCAGTACTCAGGATGCTGGGTGCTCAGTACTCAGGGTGCTGGGTGCTCAGTCCTCAGGGTGCTCAGTGCTCAGTCAGGGTGCTCGATGCTCAGTACTAAGGGTGCTCAGTGCTCAGTACTCAGGTTGCTCAGTGCTCAGTGCTCGGGGTGCTGGGTGCTCAGTACTCAGGGTGCTGGGTGCTCAGGACTCAGGGTGCTGGGTGCTCAGTGCTCAGTACTCAGCGTGCTGGGTGCTCAGTGCTCGGGGTGCTGGGTCCTCAGTGCTCAGGGTGCTGGGTGCTCAGTACTCAGTGTGCTGGGTGCTCAGTGCTCGGGGTGCTGGGTCCTCAGTGCTCAGGGTGCTCAATGCTCAGTGCTCGGGGTGCTGGGTGCTCAGTGCGGGGTGCTGGGTGCTCAGTGCTCAGGGTGCTGGTTGCTCAGTACTCAGTGTGCTCAGTGCTCAGGGTGCTGGGTGCTCAGTGCTCAGGGTGCTGGGTGCTCAGTGCTCGGGGTGCTCGGTGCTCAGTACTCAGGGTGCTTGGTGCTCAGTACTCAGGGTGCTGGGTGCTCAGTACTCAGGGTGCTGGGTGCTCAGTGCTCAGGGTGCTGTGTGCTCAGTACTCAGGGTGCTGGATGCTCAGTACTCAGGGTGCTGGGTGCTCAGTGCTCAGGGTGCTGGGTGCTCAGTGCTCGGGGTGCTCGGTGCTCAGTGCTCGGGGTGCTGGGTGCTCAGTTCTCAGGGTGCTGGGTGCTCAGTACTCGGGGTGCTCGGTGCTCAGTACTCAGGGTGCTGGGTGCTCAGTACTCAGGGTGCTCGGTGCTCAGTACTCAGGGTGCTGGGTGCTCAGTGCTCATTTGCTGGGTGCTAAGTTCTCAGGGTGCTGGGTGCTCAGTACTCAGGGTGCTGGGTGCTCAGTGCTCAGGGTGCTGGCTGCTCAGTACTCAGGCTGCTGGGTGCTCAGCACTCAGGGTGCTCAGTACTCAGGGTGCTGGGTGCTCAGTGCTAGGGGTGCTGGGTGCTCAGTACTCAGGGTGCTCAGTACTCAGGGTGCTGTGTGCTCAGTGCTCGGGGTGCTGGATGCTCAGTGCTCAGGGTGATCGGTGCTCAGTACTCAGGATGCTGGGTGCTCAGTACTCAGGGTGCTGGGTGCTCAGTCCTCAGGGTGCTCAGTGCTC